>NW_027552393.1:0-109482 GCF_045843805.1 Urocitellus parryii | reverse complement strand
ATGTAGTTGGAACTCTAAATCAACACGGTTTGTGCTAGCTCTTTGAAACTTGGCTCAATAAGGTAGTTCCAAGTTCTTTCGCTATGGTTTGTGTCCTATGGAAGTAGCCCCAAGCAGAGACTGACGAGAATCACTTTCATTGAAAGGGGTTGCCAAGCTTCCAAAAAACTACGAATTTCCTGAAATCTCAGCAAACATTTTTTCACCCAATCTTAATGATACTTGCAGGTAAAGATCAGTACACCAATCCCACTAGGCTCACCAAATTTCGTTCTTCTAGGTTAAACCGTTCCTTTGCAGTAACCGTTCTCATGTTTAGGTTTCACTCTGTTTTCTCCTATATGGATACATGTATTTGGAATTCTAAATCAAACAGGGTTTCTGTTAGCTCTTGGAAACTTGGCACAATAATGTAGTTCCAAGTTCTATCGCTATGGTTTGTGTCCTATTGAAGTAGCCCCAAGCAGAGACTGACGAGAATCACATTCATTGGAATGGGTTGCCAAGCTGACAAAAAAAACTACGAGTTTCCTGAAATCTCAGCAAACATTTTTTCACCCAATCTTGATGATACTTGCAGGTAATGATCAGTACACCAATCCCACTTGGCTCACCAAATTTCATTCTTCTAGGTTAAACCGTACCTTTGCAGGAACCGTTTTCATGTTTAGATTTCACTCTGTATTCTCCTATATGGATACATGTAGTTGGAACTCTAAATCAAACACGGTTTGTGCTAGCTCTTTGAAATTTGGCTCAATAATGTAGTTCCAAGTTCTTTCGCTCTGGTTTGTGTCCTATGGAAGTAGCCCCAAGCAGAGACTGACGAGAATCACTTTCATTGAAAGGGGTTGCCAAGCTTCCGAAAAACTACGAGTTTCCTGAAATCTCAGCAAACATTTTTTCACCCAATCTTGATGATACTTGCAGGTAAAGATCAGTACACCAATCCCACCAGGCTCACCAAATTTCGTTCTTCTACCTTAAACCGTTCCTTTGCAGTAACCGTTCTCATGTTTAGGTTTCACTCTGTTTTCTCCTATATGGATACATGTAGTTGGAACTCTAAATCAAACACGGTTTGTGCTAGGTCTTTGAAACTTGGCACAATAATGTAGTTCCAAGTTCTTTCGCTATGGTTTGTGTCCTATTGAAGTAGCCCCAAGCAGAGACTGATGAGAATCACATTCATGGAAGGGGTTGCCAAGCTTCCAAAAAACTACGAATTTCCTGAAATCTCAGCAAATATTTTTTCACCCAATCTTGATGGTACTGGCAGGTAATGATCAGTACACCAATCCCACTTGGCTCACCAAATTTCGTTCTTCTAGGTTAAACCGTTCCTTTGCAGTAACCGTTTTCATGTTTAGGTTTCACTCTGTTTTCTCCTATATGGATACATGTATTTGGAACTCTAAATCAAACACGGTTTGTGCTAGCTCTTTGAAACTTGGCACAATAATGTAGTTCCAAGTTCTATCGCTATGGTTTCTGTCCAATTGAAGTAGCCCCAAGCAGAGACTGACGAGAATCACTTTCATTCGAAGGGGTTGCCAAGCTTCCAAAAAACTACGAGTTTCCTGAAATCTCAGCAAACATTTTTTCACCCAATCTTGATGATACTTGCAGGTAATGATCAGTACACCAATCCCACTAGGCTCACCAAATTTCGTTCTTGTAGGTTGAACCGTTCCTTTGCAATAACCGTTTCATGTTTAGGTTTCACTCTGTTTTCTCCTATATGGATACATGTAGTTGGAACTCTAAATCAAACACGGTTTGTGCTAGCTCTTTGAAACTTGGCACAATAATGTAGTTCCAAGTTCTATCGCTATGGTTTGTGTCCTATGGAAGTAGCCCCAAGCAGAGACTGACGAGAATCACATTCATTGGAAGGGGATGCCAAGCTTCCTAAAAACTACGAGTTTCCTGAAATCTCAGCAAACATTTTTTCACCCAATCTTGATGATACTGGCAGGTAATGATCTGTACACCAATCCCACTTGGCTTACCAAATTTCGTTCTTCTAGGTTAAACCGTTCCTTTGCAGTAACCGTTTTCATGTTTAGGTTTCACTCTGTTTTCTCCTATATGGATACATGTAGTTGGAACTCTAAATCAAACACGGTTTGTGCTAGCTCTGTGAAACTTGGCACAATAATGTAGTTCCAAGTTCTATCGCTATGGTTTGTGTCCTATTGAAGTAGCCCCAAGCAGAGACTGACGAGAATCACATTCATTGGAAGGGGTTGCCAAGCTTCCAAAAAACTACGAATTTCCTGAAATCTCAGCAAACATTTTCTCACCCAATCTTGATGGTACTGGAAAGTAATGATCAGTACACCAATCCCACTTGGCTCACCAAATTTCGTTCTTCTAGGTTAAACCGTTCCTTTGCAGTAACCGTTTTCATGTTTAGGTTTCACTCTGTTTTCTCCTATATGGATACATGTAGTTGGAACTCTAAATCAAACACGGTTTGTGCTAGCTCTTTGAAACTTGGCACAATAATGTAGTTCCAAGTTCTATCGCTATGGTTTGTGTCCTATTGAAGTAGCCCCAAGCAGAGACTGACGAGAATCACATTCATTGGAAGGGGTTGCCAAGCTTCCAAAAAACTACGAATTTCCTGAAATCTCAGCAAATATTTTTTCACACAATCTTGATGGTACTCCAGGTAATGATCAGTACAACAATCCCACTTGGCTCACCAAATTTCGTTCTTCTAGGTTAAACCGTACCTTTGCAGTAACCGTTTTCATGTTTAGGTTTCACTCTGTTTTCTCCTATATGGATACATGTAGTTGGAACTCTAAATCAAACACGGTTTGTGCTAGCTCTTTGAAACTTGGCACAATAATGTAGTTCCAAGTTCTATCGCTATGGTTTGTGTCCTATTGAAGTAGCCCCAAGCAGAGACTGACGAGAATCACATTCATTGGAAGGGGTTGCCAAGCTTCCAAAAAACTACGAGTTTCCTGAAATCTCAGCAAACATTTTTCACCCAATCTTGATGATACTTGCAGGTAATGATCAGTACACCAATCCCACTAGGCTCACCAAATTTCGTTCTTCTAGGTTAAACCGTTCCTTTGCAGTAACCGTTCTCATGTTTAGGTTTCACTCTGTTTTCTCCTATATGGATACATGTATTTGGAATTCTAAATCAAACAGGGTTTCTGTTAGCTCTTGGAAACTTGGCACAATAATGTAGTTCCAAGTTCTATCGCTATGGTTTGTGTCCTATTGAAGTAGCCCCAAGCAGAGACTGAGGAGAATCACATTCATTGGAATGGGTTGCCAAGCTGACAAAAAAACTACGAGTTTCCTGAAATCTCAGCAAACATTTTTTCACCCAATCTTGATGATACTTGCAGGTAAAGATCAGTACACCAATCCCACTAGGCTCACCAAATTTCGTTCTTCTACCTTAAACCGTTCCTTTGCAGTAACCGTCTCATGTTTAGGTTTCACTCTGTTTTCTCCTATATGGATACATGTAGTTGGAACTCTAAATCAAACACGGTTTGTGCTAGCTCTTTGAAACTTGGCACAATAATGTAGTTCCAAGTTCTTTCGCTATGGTTTGTGTCCTATTGAAGTAGCCCCAAGCAGAGACTGATGAGAATCACATTCATTGGAAGGGGTTGCCAAGCTTCCAAAAAACTACGAATTTCCTGAAATCTCAGCAAATATTTTTCACCCAATCTTGATGGTACTGGCAGGTAATGATCAGTACACCAATCCCACTTGGCTCACCAAATTTCGTTCTTCTAGGTTAAACCGTTCCTTTGCAGTAACCGTTTTCATGTTTAGGTTTCACTCTGTTTTCTCCTATATGGATACATGTATTTGGAACTCTAAATCAAACACGGTTTGTGCTAGCTCTTTGAAACTTGGCACAATAATGTAGTTCCAAGTTCTATCGCTATGGTTTGTGTCCAATTGAAGTAGCCCCAAGCAGAGACTGACGAGAATCACTTTCATTCGAAGGGGTTGCCAAGCTTCCAAAAAACTACGAGTTTCCTGAAATCTCAGCAAACATTTTTTCACCCAATCTTGATGATACTTGCAGGTAATGATCAGTACACCAATCCCACTAGGCTCACCAAATTTCGTTCTTGTAGGTTGAACCGTTCCTTTGCAATAACCGTTTTCATGTTTAGGTTTCACTCTGTTTTCTCCTATATGGATACATGTAGTTGGAACTCTAAATCAAACACGGTTTGTGCTAGCTCTTTGAAACTTGGCACAATAATGTAGTTCCAAGTTCTATCGCTATGGTTTGTGTCCTATTGAAGTAGCCCCAAGCAGAGACTGACGAGAATCACATTCATTTGAAGGGGTTGCCAAGCTTCCAAAAAACTACGAGTTTCCTGAAATCTCAGCAAACATTTTTTCACCCAATCTTGATGATACTTGCAGGTAATGATCAGTACACCAATCCCACTAGGCTCACCAAATTTCGTTCTTCTAGGTTGAACCGTTCCTTTGCAGTAACCGTTTTCATGTTTAGGTTTCACTCTGTTTTCTCCTATATGGATACATGTAGTTGGAACTCTAAATCAAACACGGTTTGTGCTAGGTCTTTGAAACTTGGCACAATAATGTAGTTGCAAGTTCCATCGCTATGGTTTGTGTCCTATTGAAGTAGCCCCAAGCAGAGACTGACGAGATTCACATTCATTCGAAGGGGTTGCCAAGCTTCCAAAAAACTACGAGTTTCCTGAAATCTCAGCAAACATTTTTTCACCCAATCTTGATGATACTTGCAGGTAATGATCAGTACACCAGTCCCACTTGGCTCACCAAATTTCGTTCTTCTAGGTTAAACCGTTCCTTTGCAGTAACCGTTTTCATGTTTAGGTTCCACTCTGTTTTCTCCTATATGGATACATGTAGTTGGAACTCTAAATCAAACACGGTTTGTGCTAGGTCTTTGAAACTTGGCACAAGAATGTAGTTCCAAGTTCCATCGCTATGGTTTGTGTCCTATTGAAGTAGCCCCAAGCAGAGACGGACGAGAATCACATTCATTGGAAGGGGTTGCCAAGCTTCCTAAAAACTACGAGTTTCCTGAAATCTCACCAAACATTTTTCACCCAATCTTGATGATATTTGCAGGTAATGATCAGTACACCAATCCCACTAGGCTCACCAAATTTCGTTCTTCTAGGTTGAACCGTTCCTTTGCAGTAACCTTTTTCATGTTTAGGTTTCACTCTGTTTTCTCCTATATGGATACAGGTAGTTGGAACTCTAAATCAAACACGGTTGGTGCTAGCTCTTTGAAACTTGGCACAATAATGTAGTTCCAAGTTCTATCGCTATGGTTTGTGTCCTATTGACGTAGCCCTAAGCAGAGACTGACGAGATTCACATTCATTGGAAGGGGTTGCCAAGCTTCCTAAAAACTACGAGTTTCCTGAAATCTCAGCAAACATTTTTTCACCCAATCTTGATGATACTTGCAGGTAATGATCAGTACACCAATCCCACTATGATCACCAAATTTCTTTATTCTAGGTTGAACCGTTCCTTTGCAGTAACCGTTTTCATGTTTAGGTTCCACTCTGTTTTCTCCTATATGGATACATGTAGTTGGAACTCTAAATCAAACACGGTTTGTGCTAGCTCTTTGAAACTTGGCACAACAATGTAGTTCCAAGTTCTATCGCTATGGTTTGTGTCCTATGGAAGTAGCCCCAAGCAGAGACTGACGAGAATCACATTCATTGGAAGGGGA
Organism: Urocitellus parryii; assembly: GCF_045843805.1. NCBI lineage: Eukaryota > Metazoa > Chordata > Mammalia > Rodentia > Sciuridae > Urocitellus > Urocitellus parryii. Next base: position 103,736 of record NW_027552393.1, on the reverse strand, counting down.
TGCCAAGCTTCTAAAAACTACGAGTTTCTGAAATCTCAGCAAACATTTTTTCACCCAATCTTGATGATACTGGCAGGTAAATGATCTGTACACCAATCCCACTTGGCTTACCAAATTTCGTTCTTCTAGGTTAAACCGTTCCTTTGCAGTAACCGTTTTCATGTTTAGGTTTCACTCTGTTTTCTCCTATATGGATACATGTAGTTGGAACTCTAAATCAAACACGGTTTGTGCTAGCTCTGTGAAACTTGGCACAATAATGTAGTTCCAAGTTCTATCGCTATGGTTTGTGTCCTATTGAAGTAGCCCCAAGCAGAGACTGACGAGAATCACATTCATTGGAAGGGGTTGCCAAGCTTCCAAAAAACTACGAATTTCCTGAAATCTCAGCAAACATTTTCTCACCCAATCTTGATGGTACTGGAAAGTAATGATCAGTACACCAATCCCACTTGGCTCACCAAATTTCGTTCTTCTAGGTTAAACCGTTCCTTTGCAGTAACCGTTTTCATGTTTAGGTTTCACTCTGTTTTCTCCTATATGGATACATGTAGTTGGAACTCTAAATCAAACACGGTTTGTGCTAGCTCTTTGAAACTTGGCACAATAATGTAGTTCCAAGTTCTATCGCTATGGTTTGTGTCCTATTGAAGTAGCCCCAAGCAGAGACTGACGAGAATCACATTCATTGGAAGGGGTTGCCAAGCTTCCAAAAAACTACGAATTTCCTGAAATCTCAGCAAATATTTTTTCACACAATCTTGATGGTACTCCAGGTAATGATCAGTAGAACAATCCCACTTGGCTCACCAAATTTCGTTCTTCTAGGTTAAACCGTACCTTTGCAGTAACCGTTTTCATGTTTAGGTTTCACTCTGTTTTCTCCTATATGGATACATGTAGTTGGAACTCTAAATCAAACACGGTTTGTGCTAGCTCTTTGAAACTTGGCACAATAATGTAGTTCCAAGTTCTATCGCTATGGTTTGTGTCCTATTGAAGTAGCCCCAAGCAGAGACAGACGAGAATCACATTCATTGGAAGGGGTTGCCAAGCTTCCAAAAAACTACGAGTTTCCTGAAATCTCAGCAAACATTTTTCACCCAATCTTGATGATACTTGCAGGTAATGATCAGTACACCAATCCCACTAGGCTCACCAAATTTCGTTCTTGTAGGTTGAACCGTTCCTTTGCAGTAACCGTTTTCATGTTTAGGTTTCACTCTGTTTTCTCCTATATGGATACATGTAGTTGGAACTCTAAATCAAACACGGTTTGTGCTAGCTCTTTGAAACTTGGCACAATAATGTAGTTCCAAGTTCTATCGCTATGGTTTGTGTCCTATTGACGTAGCCCCAAGCAGAGACTGACGAGATTCACATTCATTGGAAGGGGTTGCCAAGCATCCAAAAAACTACGAGTTTCCTGAAATCTCAGCAAACATTTTTCACCGAATCTTGATGATACTTGCAGGTAATGATCAGTACACCAGTCCCACTTGGCTTATCAAATTTCGTTCTTCTAGGTTAAACGTTTACTTTGCAGTAACTGTTTTCATGTTTAGGTTTCACTCTGTTTTCTCCTATATGGATACTTGTAGTTGGAACTCTAAATCAAACACGGTTGTGCTAGCTCTTTGAAACTTGGCAGAATAATGTAGTTCCAAGTTCTATCGCTATGTTTTGTGTCCTATTGAAGTAGCCCCAAGCAGAGACTGACGAGAATCACATTCATTGGAAGGGGTTGCCAAGCTTCCAAAAATCTACGAATTTCCTGAAATCTCATCAAATATTTTTTCACCCAAACTTGATGGTACAGGCAGGTAATGATCAGTACACCAATCCCACTTGGGTCACCAAATTTCGTTCTTCTAGGTTAAACCGTTCCTTTGCAGTAACCGTTTTCATGTTTAGGTTTCACTCTGTTTTCTCCTATATGGATACATGTAGTTGGAACTCTAAATCAAACACGGTTTGTGCTAGGTCTTTGAAACTTGGCACAATAATGTAGTTCCAACTTCCATCGCTATGGTTTGTGTCCTATTGAAGTAGCCCCAAGCAGAGACGGACGAGAATCACATTCATTGGAAGGGGTTGCCAAGCTTCCTAAAAACTACGAGTTTCCTGAAATCTCAGCAAACATTTTTTCACCCAATCTTGATGATACTTGCAGGTAATGATCAGTACACCAATCCCACTAGGCTCACCAAATTTCGTTCTTCTAGGTTGAACCGTTCCTTTGCAGTAACCGTTTTCATGTTTAGGTTTCACTCTGTTTTCTCCTATATGGATACATGTAGTTGGAACTCTAAATCAAACACGGTTTGTGCTAGCTCTTTGAAACTTGGCACAATAATGTAGTTCCAAGTTCTATCGCTATGGTTTGTGTCCTATGGAAGTAGCCCCAAGCAGAGACTGACGAGAATCACATTCATTGGAAGGTGTTGCCAAGCTTCCTAAAAACTACGAGTTTCCTGAAATCTCAGCAAACATTTTTTCACCCAATCTTGATGATACTTGCAGGTAATGATCAGTACACCAGTCCCACTTGGCTCACCAAATTTCGTTCTTCTAGGTTAAACCGTTTCTTTGCAGTAACCGTTTTCATGTTTAGGTTCCACTCTGTTTTCTCCTATATGGATACATGTATTTGGAACTCTAAATCAAACACGGTTTGTGTTAGGTCTTTGAACTTGGCACAATAATGTAGTTCCACGTTCCATCGCTATGGTTTGTGTCCTATTGAAGGAGCCCCAAGCAGAGACTGACGAGAATCACATTCATTGGAAGGGGTTGCCAAGCTTCCTAAAAACTACGAGTTTCCTGAAATCTCAGCAAACATTTTTTCACCCAATCTTGATGATATGGCAGGTAATGATAAGTACACCAATCCCACTTGGCTCACCAAATTTCGTTCTTCTAGGTTAAACCGTTCCTTTGCAGTAACCGTTTTCATGTTTAGGTTTCACTCTGTTTTCTCCTATATGGATACATGTAGTTGGAACTCTAAATCAAAACACGGTTTCTGTTAGCTCTTTGAAACTTGGCACAATAATATAGTTCCATGTTCTATCGCTATGGTTTGTGTCCTATTGAAGTAGCCCCAAGCAGAGACTGACGAGAATCACATTAATTGAAGGGGTTGCCAAGCTTCCAAAAAACTACGAGTTTCCTGAAATCTCAGCAAACATTTTTTCACCCAATCTTGATGATATTTGCAGGTAATGATCAGGACACCAGTCCCACTTGGCTCACCAAATTTCGTTCTTCTAGGTTAACCCGTTCCTTTGCAGTAACTGTTTTCATGTTTAGGTTCCACTCTGTTTTCTCCTATATGGATACATGTAGTTGGAACTCTAAATCAAACACGGTTTGTGCTAGCTCTTTGAAACTTGGCACAATAATGTAGTTCCAAGATCTATCGCTATGGTTTGTGTCCTATTGAAGTAGCCCCAAGCAGAGACTGACGAGAATCACATTCATTGGAAGGGGTTGCCAATCTTCCAAAAAACTATGAGTTTCCTGAAATCTCAGCAAACATTTTTTCACCAATCTTGATGATACTTGCAGGTAATGATCAGTACACCAATCCCACTAGGATCACCAAATTTCGTTCTTCTAGGTTAAACCGTTCCTTTGCAGTAACCGTTTTCATGTTTAGGTTTCACTCTGTTTTCTCCTATATGGATACATGTAGTTGGAACTCTAAATCAAACACGTTTGTGCTAGCTCTTTGAAAACTTGGCACAATAATGTAGTTCCAAGTTCTATCGCTATGGTTTGTGTCCTATGGAAGTAGCCCCAAGCAGAGACTGACGAGAATCACATTCATTGGAAGGGGTTGCCAGCTTCCTAAAAACTACGAGTTTCCTGAAATCTCAGCAAACATTTTTTCACCCAATCTTGATGATACTTGCAGGTAATGATCAGTACACCAGTCCCACTTGGCTCACCAAATTTCGTTTTCTAGGTTAAACTGTTTCTTTGCAGTAACCGTTTTCATGTTTAGGTTCCACTCTGTTTTCTCCTATATGGATACATGTAGTTTGAACTCTAAATCAAACACGGTTTGTGCTAGCTCTTTGAAACTTGGCACAATAATGTAGTTCCAAGTTCCATCGCTATGGTTTGTGTCCTATTGAAGTAGTCCCAAGCAGAGACTGACGAGAATCACATTCATTGGAAGGGGTTGCCAAGCTTCCAAAAAACTACGAGTTTCCTGAAATATCAGCAAACATTTTTTCACCCAATCTTGATGATACTTGCAGGTAATGATCAGTACACCAATCCCACTAGGCTCACCAAATTTCATTCTTCTAGGTTGAACCGTTCCTTTGCAGTAACCGTTTTCATGTTTAGGTTTCACTCTGTTTTCTCCTATATGGATACATGTAGTTGGAACTCTAAATCAAACACGGTTTGTGCTAGCTCTTTGAAACTTGGCACAATAATGTAGTTCCAAGTTCTATCGCTATGGTATGTGTCCTATGGAAGTAGCCCCAAGCAGAGACTGACGAGAATCACATTCATTGGAAGGGGTTGCCAAGCTTCCTAAAAACTACGAGTTTCCTGAAATCTCAGCAAATATTTTTTCACCCAATCTTGATGATACTTGCAGGTAATGATCAGTACACCAGTCCCACTTGGCTCACCAAATTTCGTTCTTCTAGGTTAAACCGTTCCTTTGCAGTAACCGTTTTCATGTTTAGGTTTCACTCTGTTTTCTCCTATATGGATACATGTAGTTGGAACTCTAAATTCAACACGGTTTGTGCTAGCTCTTTGAAACTTGGCACAATAATGTAGTTCCAAGTTCTATCGCTATGGTTTGTGTCCTATTTAAGTAGCCCCAAGCAGAGACTGACGAGATTCACATTCATTCGAAGGGGTTGCCAAGATTCCCAAAAAACTACGAGTTTCCTGAAATCTCAGCAAACATTTTTCACCCAATCTTGATGATACTTGCAGGTAATGATCAGTACACCAGTCCCACTTGGCTCACCATATTTCGTTCTTCTAGGTTAAACCGTTCCTTTGCAGTAACCGTTTTCATGTTTAGGTTCCACTCTGTTTTCTCCTATATGGATACATGTAGTTGGAACTCTAAATCAAACACGGTTTCTGTTAGCTCTTTGAAACTTGGCACAATAATATAGTTCCATGTTCTATCGCTATGGTTTGTGTCCTATTGAAGTAGCCCAAGCAGAGACTCACGAGAATCACATTCATTGGAAGGGGTTGCCAAGCTTCCAAAAAACTACGAGTTTCCTGAAATCTCAGCAAACATTTTTTCACCCAATCTTGATGATACTGGCAGGTAATGATCAGAACACCAGTCCCACTTGGCTCACCAAATTTCGTTCTTCGAGGTTAAACCGTTCCTTTGCAGTAACCGTTTTCATGTTTAGGTTCCACTCTGTTTTCTCCTATATGGATACATGTAGTTGGAACTCTAAATCAAACACGGTTTCTGTTAGCTCTTTGAAACTTGGCACAATAATATAGTTCCATGTTCTATCGCTATGGTTTGTGTCCTATTGAAGTAGCCCCAAGCAGAGAATAACGAGAATCACATTCATTGGAAGGGGTTGCCAAGCTTCCAAAAAACTACGAGTTTCCTGAAATCTCAGCAAACATTTTTTCACCCAATCTTGATGATACTGGCAGGTAATGATCAGTACACCAGTCCCACTTGGCTCACCAAATTTCGTTCTTCTAGGTTAACCCGTTCCTTTGCAGTTACCGTTTTCATGTTTAGGTTTCACTCTGTTTTCTTTTATATGGATACATGTATTTGCAACTCTAAATCAAACGCGGTTTGTGCTAGCTCTTTGAAACTTGGCACAATAATGTAGTTCCAAGTTCTATCACTATGGTTTGTGTCCTATTGAAGTAGCCCCAAGCAGAGACTGACGAGAATCACATTCATTGGAAGGGGTTGCGAAGATTCCAAAAAACTACGAGTTTCCTGAAATCTCAGCAAACATTTTTTCACCCAATCTTGATGATACTTGCAGGTAATGATCAGTACACCAATCCCACTAGGCTCACCAAATTTCGTTCTTCTAGGTTGAACCGTTCCTTTGCAGTAACCGTTTTCATGTTTAGGTTTCACTCTGTTTTCTCCTATATGGATACATGTAGTTGGAACTCTAAATCAAACACGGTTTGTGCTAGCTCTTTGAAACTTGGCACAATAATGTAGTTCCAAGTTCTATCGCTATGGTTTGTGTCCTATGGAAGTAGCCCCAAGCAGAGACTGACGAGAATCACATTCATTGGAAGGGGTTGCCAAGCTTCCTAAAAACTACGAGTTTCCTGAAATCTCAGCAAACATTTTTTCACCCAATCTTGATGATACTTGCAGGTAATGATCAGTACACCAGTCCCACTTGGCTCACCAAATTTCGTTCTTCTAGGTTAAACCGTTCCTTTGCAGTAACCGTTTTCATGTTTAGGTTCCACTCTGTTTTCTCCTATATGGATACATGTAGTTGGAACTCTAAATCAAACACGGTTTGTGCTAGCTCTTTGAAACTTGGCACAAGAATGTAGTTCCAAGTTCTATCGCTATGGTTTGTGTCCTATTTAAGTAGCCCCAAGCAGAGACTGACGAGATCCACATTCATTCGAAGGGGTTGCCAAGATTCCAAAAATATGAGTTTCCTGAAATCTCAGCAAACATTTTTTCACCCAATCTTGATGATACTTGCAGGTAATGATCAGTACACCAGTCCCACTTGGCTCACCAAATTTCGTTCTTCTAGGTTAAACCGTTCCTTTGCAGTAACCGTTTTCATGTTTAGGTTCCACTCTGTTTTCTCCTATATGGATACATGTAGTTGGAACTCTAAATCAAACACGGTTTCTGTTAGCTCTTTGAAACTTGGCACAATAATATAGTTCCATGTTCTATCGCTATGGTTTGTGTCCTATTGAAGTAGCCCCAAGCAGAGACTGACGAGAATCACATTCATTGAAGGGGTTGCCAAGCTTCCAAAAAACTACGAGTTTCCTGAAATCTCAGCAAACATTTTTTCACCCAATCTTGATGATATTTGCAGGTAATAATCAGTACACCAGTCCCACTTGGCTCACCAAATTTCGTTCTTCTAAGTTACACCGTTCCTTTGCAGTTACCGTTTTCATGTTTAGGTTTCACTCTGTTTTCTTTTATATGGATACATGTAGTTGGAACTCTAAATCAAACACGGTTTGTGCTAGCTCTTTGACACTTGGCACAATAATGTAGTTCCAAGTTCTATCGCTATGGTTTGTGTCCTATGGAAGTAGCCCCAAGCAGAGACTGACGAGAATCACATTCATTGGAAGGGGTTGCCAAGCTTCCAAAAAACTATGAGTTTCCTGAAATCTCAGCAAACATTTTTTCACCCAATCTTGATCATACTTGCAGGTAATGATCAGTACACCAATCCCACTAGGCTCACCAAATTTCGTTCTTCTAGGTTAAACCATTCCTTTGCAGTAACCGTTTTCATGTTTAGGTTTCACTCTGTTTTCTCCTATATGGATACATGTAGTTGGAACTCTAAATCAAACACGGTTTTTGCTAGCTCTTTGAAACTTGGCACAACTATGTAGTTCCAAGTTCTATCGCTATGGTTTGTGTCCTATGGAAGTAGCCCCAAGCAGAGACTGACGAGAATCACATTCATTGGAAGGGGTTGCCAAGCTTCCTAAAAACTACGAGTTTCCTGAAATCTCAGCAAACATTTTTTCACCCAATCTTGATGATACTTGCAGGTAATGATCAGTACACCAGTCCCACTTGGCTCACCAAATTTCGTTCTTCTAGGTTAACCCGTTCCTTTGAAGTTACCGTTTTCATGTTTAGGTTTCACTCTGTTTTCTTTTATATGGATACATGTAGTTGCAACTCTAAATCAAACGCGGTTTGTGCTAGCTCTTTGAAACTTGGCACAATAATGTAGTTCCAAGTTCTATCGCTATGGTTTGTGTCCTATTGAAGTAGCCCCAAGCAGAGACTGACGAGAATCACATTCATTGGAAGGGGTTGCCAAGATTCCAAAAAACTACGAGTTTCCTGAAATCTCAGCAAACATTTTTTCACCCAATCTTGATGATACTTGCAGGTAATGATCAGTACACCAATCCCACTAGGCTCACCAAATTTCGTTCTTCTAGGTTGAACCGTTCCTTTGCAGTAACCGTTTTCATGTTTAGGTTTCACTCTGTTTTCTCCTATATGGATACATGTAGTTGGAACTCTAAATCAAACACGGTTTGTGCTAGCTCTTTGAAACTTGGCACAATAATGTAGTTCCAAGTTCTATCGCTATGGTTTGTGTCCTATGGAAGTAGCCCCAAGCAGAGACTGACGAGAATCACATTCATTGGAAGGGGTTGCCAAGCTTCCTAAAAACTACGAGTTTCCTGAAATCTCAGCAAACATTTTTTCACCCAATCTTGATGATACTTGCAGGTAATGATCAGTACACCAGTCCCACTTGGCTCACCAAATTTCGTTCTTCTAGGTTAAACCGTTCCTTTGCAGTAACCGTTTTCATGTTTAGGTTCCACTCTGTTTTCTCCTATATGGATACATGTAGTTGGAACTCTAAAATCAAACACGGTTTTGTGCTAGCTCTTTGAAACTTGGCACAAGAATGTAGTTCCAAGTTCTATCGCTATGGTTTGTGTCCTATTTAAGTAGCCCCAAGCAGAGACTGACGAGATCCACATTCATTCGAAGGGGTTGCCAAGATTCCAAAAATATGAGTTTCCTGAAATCTCAGCAAACATTTTTTCACCAATCTTGATGATACTTGCAGGTAATGATCAGTACACCAGTCCCACTTGGCTCACCAAATTTCGTTCTTCTAGGTTAAACCGTTCCTTTGCAGTAACCGTTTTCATGTTTAGGTTCCACTCTGTTTTCTCCTATATGGATACATGTAGTTGGAACTCTAAATCAAACACGGTTTCTGTTAGCTCTTTGAAACTTGGCACAATAATATAGTTCCATGTTCTATCGCTATGGTTTGTGTCCTATTGAAGTAGCCCCAAGCAGAGACTGACGAGAATCACATTCATTGAAGGGGTTGCCAAGCTTCCAAAAAACTACGAGTTTCCTGAAATCTCAGCAAACATTTTTTCACCCAATCTTGATGATATTTGCAGGTAATAATCAGTACCCCAGTCCCACTTGCTCACCAAATTTCGTTCTTCTAAGTTACACCGTTCTTTGCAGTTACCGTTTTCATGTTTAGGTTTCACTCTGTTTTCTTTTATATGGATACATGTAGTTGGAACTCAAAATCAAACGCGGTTTGTGCTAGCTCTTTGACACTTGGCACAATAATGTAGTTCCAAGTTCTATCGCTATGGTTTGTGTCCTATGGAAGTAGCCCCAAGCAGAGACTGACGAGAATCACATTCATTGGAAGGGGTTGCCAAGCTTCCAAAAAACTATGAGTTTCCTGAAATCTCAGCAAACATTTTTTCACCCAATCTTGATGATACTTGCAGGTAATGATCAGTAAACCAATCCCACTAGGCTCACCAAATTTCGTTCTTCTAGGTTAAACCGTTCCTTTGCAGTAATCGTTTTCATGTTTAGGTTTCACTCTGTTTTCTCCTATATGGATACATGTAGTTGGAACTCTAAATCAAACACGGTTTTTTGCTAGCTCTTTGAAACTTGGCACAACTATGTAGTTCCAAGTTCTATCGCTATGGTTTGTGTCCTATGGAAGTAGCCCCAAGCAGAGACTGACGAGAATCACATTCATTGGAAGGGGTTGCCAAGCTTCCTAAAAACTACGAGTTTCCTGAAATCTCAGCAAACATTTTTTCACCCAATCTTGATGGTACTGGCAGGTAACGATCAGTACACCAGTCCCACTTGGCTCACCAAATTTCGTTCTTCTAGGTTAACCCGTTCCTTTGCAGTTACCGTTTTCATGTTTAGGTTTCACTCTGTTTTCTTTTATATGGATACATGTAGTTGCAACTCTAAATCAAACGCGGTTTGTGCTAGCTCTTTGAAACTTGGCACAATAATGTAGTTCCAAGTTCTATCGCTATGGTTTGTGTCCTATTGAAGTAGCCCCAAGCAGAGACTGACGAGAATCACATTCATTGGAAGGGGTTGCCAAGATTCCAAAAAACTACGAGTTTCCTGAAATCTCAGCAAACATTTTTTCACCCAATCTTGATGATACTTGCAGATAATGATCAGTACACCAATCCCACTAGGCTCACCAAATTTCGTTCTTCTAGGTTGAACCGTTCCTTTGCAGTAACCGTTTTCATGTTTAGGTTTCACTCTGTTTTCTCCTATATGGATACATGTAGTTGGAACTCTAAATCAAACACGGTTTGTGCTAGCTCTTTGAAACTTGGCACAATAATGAAGTTCCAAGTTCTATCGCTATGGTTTGTGTCCTATGGAAGTAGCCCCAAGCAGAGACTGACGAGAATCACATTCATTGAAGGGGTTGCCAAGCTTCCAAAAAACTACGAGTTTCCTGAAATCTCAGAAAACATTTTTTCACCCAATCTTGATGATATTTGCAGGTAATAATCAGTACACCAGTCCCACTTGGCTCACCAAATTTCGTTCTTCTAAGTTACACCGTTCCTTTGCAGTTACCGTTTTCATGTTTAGGTTTCACTCTGTTTTCTTTTATATGGATACATGTAGTTGGAACTCTAAATCAAACACGGTTTGTGCTAGCTCTTTGACACTTGGCACAATAATGTAGTTCCAAGTTCTATCGCTATGGTTTGTGTCCTATGGAAGTAGCCCCAAGCAGAGACTGACGAGAATCACATTCATTGGAAGGGGTTGCCAAGCTTCCAAAAACTATGAGTTTCCTGAAATCTCAGCAAACATTTTTTCACCCAATCTTGATCATACTTGCAGGTAATGATCAGTACACCAATCCCACTAGGCTCACCAAATTTCGTTCTTCTAGGTTAAACCATTCCTTTGCAGTAACCGTTTTCATGTTTAGGTTTCACTCTGTTTTCTCCTATATGGATACATGTAGTTGGAACTCTAAATCAAACACGGTTTTTTGCTAGCTCTTTGAAACTTGGCACAACTATGTAGTTCCAAGTTCTATCGCTATGGTTTGTGTCCTATGGAAGTAGCCCCAAGCAGAGACTGACGAGAATCACATTCATTGGAAGGGGTTGCCAAGCTTCCTAAAAACTACGAGTTTCCTGAAATCTCAGCAAACATTTTTTCACCCAATCTTGATGATACTGGCAGGTAATGATCAGTACACCAGTCCCACTTGGCTCACCAAATTTCGTTCTTCTAGGTTAACCCGTTCCTTTGAAGTTACCGTTTTCATGTTTAGGTTTCACTCTGTTTTCTTTTATATGGATACATGTAGTTGCAACTCTAAATCAAACGCGGTTTGTGCTAGCTCTTTGAAACTTGGCACAATAATGTAGTTCCAAGTTCTATCGCTATGGTTTGTGTCCTATGGAAGTAGCCCCAAGCAGAGACTGACGAGAATCACATTCATTGGAAGGGGTTGCCAAGATTCCAAAAAACTACGAGTTTCCTGAAATCTCAGCAAACATTTTTTCACCCAATCTTGATGATACTTGCAGGTAATGATCAGTACACCAATCCCACTAGGCTCACCAAATTTCGTTCTTCTAGGTTGAACCGTTCCTTTGCAGTAACCGTTTTCATGTTTAGGTTTCACTCTGTTTTCTCCTATATGGATACATGTAGTTGGAACTCTAAATCAAACACGGTTTGTGCTAGCTCTTTGAAACTTGGCACAATAATGTAGTTCCAAGTTCTATCGCTATGGTTTGTGTCCTATGGAAGTAGCCCCAAGCAGAGACTGACGAGAATCACATTCATTGGAAGGGGTTGCCAAGCTTCCTAAAAACTACGAGTTTCCTGAAATCTCAGCAAACATTTTTTCACCCAATCTTGATGATACTTGCAGGTAATGATCAGTACACCAGTCCCACTTGGCTCACCAAATTTCGTTCTTCTAGGTTAAACCGTTCCTTTGCAGTAACCGTTTTCATGTTTAGGTTCCACTCTGTTTTCTCCTATATGGATACATGTAGTTGGAACTCTAAATCAAACACGGTTTGTGCTAGCTCTTTGAAACTTGGCACAAGAATGTAGTTCCAAGTTCTATCGCTATGGTTTGTGTCCTATTTAAGTAGCCCCAAGCAGAGACTGACGAGATCCACATTCATTCGAAGGGGTTGCCAAGATTCCAAAAATATGAGTTTCCTGAAATCTCAGCAAATATTTTTTCACCCAATCTTGATGATACTTGCAGGTAATGATCAGTACACCAGTCCCACTTGGCTCACCAAATTTCGTTCTTCTAGGTTAAACCGTTCCTTTGCAGTAACCGTTTTCATGTTTAGGTTCCACTCTGTTTTCTCCTATATGGATACATGTAGTTGGAACTCTAAATCAAACACGGTTTCTGTTAGCTCTTTGAAACTTGGCACAATAATATAGTTCCATGTTCTATCGCTATGGTTTGTGTCCTATTGAAGTAGCCCCAAGCAGAGACTGACGAGAATCACATTCATTGAAGGGGTTGCCAAGCTTCCAAAAACTACGAGTTTCCTGAAATCTCAGCAAACATTTTTTCACCCAATCTTGATGATATTTGCAGGTAATAATCAGTACCCCAGTCCCACTTGGCTCACCAAATTTCGTTCTTCTAAGTTACACCGTTCCTTTGCAGTTACCGTTTTCATGTTTAGGTTTCACTCTGTTTTCTTTTATATGGATACATGTAGTTGGAACTCAAAATCAAACGCGGTTTGTGCTAGCTCTTTGACACTTGGCACAATAATGTAGTTCCAAGTTCTATCGCTATGGTTTGTGTCCTATGGAAGTAGCCCCAAGCAGAGACTGACGAGAATCACATTCATTGGAAGGGGTTGCCAAGCTTCCAAAAAACTATGAGTTTCCTGAAATCTCAGCAAACATTTTTTCACCCAATCTTGATGATACTTGCAGGTAATGATCAGTAAACCAATCCCAGTAGGCTCACCAAATTTCGTTCTTCTAGGTTAAACCGTTCCTTTGCAGTAATCGTTTTCATGTTTAGGTTTCACTCTGTTTTCTCCTATATGGATACATGTAGTTGGAACTCTAAATCAAACACGGTTTTTTGCTAGCTCTTTGAAACTTGGCACAACTATGTAGTTCCAAGTTCTATCGCTATGGTTTGTGTCCTATGGAAGTAGCCCCAAGCAGAGACTGACGAGAATCACATTCATTGGAAGGGGTTGCCAAGCTTCCTAAAAACTACGAGTTTCCCTGAAATCTCAGCAAACATTTTTTTCACCCAATCTTGATGGTACTGGCAGGTAATGATCAGTACACCAGTCCCACTTGGCTCACCAAATTTCGTTCTTCTAGGTTAACCCGTTCCTTTGCAGTTACCGTTTTCATGTTTAGGTTTCACTCTGTTTTCTTTTATATGGATACATGTAGTTGCAACTCTAAATCAAACGCGGTTTGTGCTAGCTCTTTGAAACTTGGCACAATAATGTAGTTCCAAGTTCTATCGCTATGGTTTGTGTCCTATTGAAGTAGCCCCAAGCAGAGACTGACGAGAATCACATTCATTGGAAGGGGTTGCCAAGATTCCAAAAAACTACGAGTTTCCTGAAATCTCAGCAAACATTTTTTCACCCAATCTTGATGATACTTGCAGATAATGATCAGTACACCAATCCCACTAGGCTCACCAAATTTCGTTCTTCTAGGTTGAACCGTTCCTTTGCAGTAACCGTTTTCATGTTTAGGTTTCACTCTGTTTTCTCCTATATGGATACATGTAGTTGGAACTCTAAATCAAACACGGTTTGTGCTAGCTCTTTGAAACTTGGCACAATAATGAAGTTCCAAGTTCTATCGCTATGGTTTGTGTCCTATGGAAGTAGCCCCAAGCAGAGACTGACGAGAATCACATTCATTGGAAGGGGTTGCCAAGCTTCCTAAAAACTACGAGTTTCCTGAAATCTCAGCAAACATTTTTTCACCCAATCTTGATGATACTTGCAGGTAATGATCAGTACACCAGTCCGACTTGGCTCACCAAATTTCGTTCTTCTAAGTTACACCGTTCCTTTGCAGTTACCGTTTTCATGTTTAGGTTTCACTCTGTTTTCTTTTATATGGATACATGTAGTTGGAACTCTAAATCAAACACGGTTTGTGCTAGCTCTTTGACACTTGGCACAATAATGTAGTTCCAAGTTCTATCGCTATGGTTTGTGTCCTATGGAAGTAGCCCCAAGCAGAAACTGACGAGAATCACATTCATTGGAAGGGGTTGCCAAGCTTCCAAAAAACTATGAGTTTCCTGAAATCTCAGCAAACATTTTTTCACCCAATCTTGATCATACTTGCAGGTAATGATCAGTAAACCAATCCCACTAGGCTCACCAAATTTCGTTCTTCTAGGTTAAACCGTTCCTTTGCAGTAACCGTTTTCATGTTTAGGTTTCACTCTGTTTTCTCCTATATGGATACATGTAGTTGGAACTCTAAATCAAACACGGTTTTTTGCTAGCTGTTTGAAACTTGGCACAACTATATAGTTACAAGTTCTATCGCTATGGTTTGTGTGCTATGGAAGTAGCCCCAAGCAGAGACTGACGAGAATCACATTCATTGGAAGGGGTTCCATGCTTCCTAAAAACTACGAGTTTCCTGAAATCTCAGCAAACATTTTTTCACCCAATCTTGATGATACTGGCAGGTAATGATCAGTACACCAATCCCACTTGGCTTACCAAATTTCGTTCTTGTAGGTTAAACCGTTCCTTTGCAGTAACCGTTTTCATGTTTTGGTTTCACTCTGTTTTCTCCTATATGGATACATGTAGTTGCAACTCTAAATCAAACACGGTTTGTGCTAGCTCTTTGAAACGTGGCACAATAATGTAGTTCCAAGTTCTATCGCTATGGTTTGTGTCCTATTGAAGTAGCCCCAAGCAGAGACTGACGAGAATCACATTCATTGGAAGGGGTTGCCAAGATTCCAAAAAACTACGAGTTTCCTGAAATCTCAGCAAACATTTTTTCACCCAATCTTGATGATACTTGCAGGTAATGATCAGTACACCAATCCCACTAGGCTCACCAAATTTCGTTCTTCTAGGTTGAACCGTTCCTTTGCAGTAACCGTTTTCATGTTTAGGTTTCACTCTGTTTTCTCCTATATGGATACATGTAGTTGGAACTCTAAATGAAACACGGTTTGTGCTAGCTCTTTGAAACTTGGCACAATAATGTAGTTCCAAGTTCTACCGCTATGGTTTGTGTCCTATTGACATAGCCCCAAGCAGCGACTGACGAGATTCACATTCATTGGAAGGGGTTGCCAAGCTTCCAAAAAACTACGAGTTTCCTGAAATCTCAGCAAACATTTTTTCACCCAATCTTGATGATACTTTCAGGTAATGATCAGTACACCAATCCCACTAGGCTCACCAAATTTCATTCTTCTAGGTTGAACCGTTCCTTTGCAGTAAACGTTTTCATGTTTAGGTTTCACTCTGTTTTCTCCTATATGGATACATGTATTTGGAACTCTAAATCAAACACGGTTTGTGCTAGCTCTTTGAAACTTGGCACAATAATGTAGTTCCAAGTTCTATCGCTATGGTATGTGTCCTATGGAAGTAGCCCCAAGCAGAGACTGACGAGAATCACATTCATTGGAAGGGGTTGCCAAGCTTCCTAAAAACTACGAGTTTCCTGAAATCTTAGCAAACATTTTTTCACCCAATCTTGATGATACTTGCAGGTAATGATCAGTACACCAGTCCCACTTGGCTCACCAAATTTCGTTCTTCTAGGTTAAACCGTTCCTTTGCAGTAACCGTTTTCATGTTTAGGTTTCACTCTGTTTTCTCCTATATGGATACATGTAGTTGGAACTCTAAATCAAACACGGTTTGTGCTAGCTCTTTGAAACTTGGCACAATAATGTAGTTCCAAGTTCCATCGCTATGGTTTGTGTCCATTTGATGTAGCCCCAAGCAGAGACTGACGAGAATCACATTAATTGAAGGGGTTGCCAAGCTTCCAAAAAACTACGAGTTTCCTGAAATCTCAGCAAACATTTTTTCACCCAATCTTGATGATATTTGCAGGTAATGATCAGTACACCAGTCCCACTTGGCTCACCAAATTTCGTTCTTCTAGGTTAACCCGTTACTTTGCAGTAACTGTTTTCATGTTTAGGTTTTACTCTGTTTTCTCCTATATGGATACGTGTAGTTGGAACTCTAAATCAAACACGGTTTGTGCTAGCTCTTTGAAACTTGGCACAATAATGTAGTTCCAAGTTCTATCGCTATGGTTTGTGTCCTATTGAAGTAGCCCCAAGCAGAGACTGACGAGAATCACATTCATTGGAAGGGGTTGCCAAGCTTCCAAAAAACTATGAGTTTCCTGAAATCTCAGCAAACATTTTTTCACCCAATCTTGATGATACTTGCAGGTAATGATCAGTACACCAATCCCACTTGGCTCACCAAATTTCGTTCTTCTAGGTTAAACCGTTCCTTTGCAGTAACCGTTTTCATGTTTAGGTTTCACTCTGTTTTCTCCTATATGGATACATGTAGTTGGAACTCTAAATCAAACACGGTTTGTGCTAGGTCTTTGAAACTTGGCACAATAATATAGTTCCAAGTTTTATCGCTATGATTTGTGTCCTTTGGAAGTAGCCCCAAGCAGAGACTGACGAGAATGACATTCATTGAAAGGGGTTGCCAAGCTTCCAAAAAAATACGAGTTTCCTGAAATCTCAGCAAATATTTTTTCACCCAAACTTGATGATACTGGCAGGTAATGATCAGTACTCCAGTCCCAATTGGCTCACCAAATTTCGTTCTTCTAGGTTGAACCGTTCCTTTGCAGTAACCGTTTTCATGTTTAGGTTCCACTCTGTTTTCTCCTATATGGATACATGTAGTTGGAACTCTAAATCAAACACGGTTTGTGCTAGGTCTTTGAAACTTGGCACAATAATGTAGTTCCAAGTTCCATCGCTATGGTTTGTGTCCTATTGAAGTAGCCCCAAGCAGAGAATGACGAGATTCACATTCATTGGAAGGGGTTGCCAAGCTTCCAAAAAACTACGAGTTTCCTGAAATCTCAGCAAATATTTTTTCACCCAATCTTGATGATACTGGCAGGTAATGATCAGTACTCCAGTCCCAATTGGCTCACTAAATTTCGTTCTTCTAGGTTAAACCGTTCCTTTGCAGTAACTGTTTTCATGTTTAGGTTTCACTCTGTTTTCTCCTATATGGATACATGTAGTTGGAACTCTAAATCAAACACGGTTTGTGCTAGCTCTTTGAAACTTGGCACAATAATGTAGTTCCAAGTTCTATCGCTATGATTTGTGTCCTATGGAAGTAGCCCCAAGCAGAGACTGACGAGAATCACATTCATTGGAAGGGGTTGCCAAGCTTCCTAAAAACTACGAGTTTCCTGAAATCTTAGCAAACATTTTTTCACCCAATCTTGATGATACTTGCAGGTAATGATCAGTACACCAGTCCGACTTGGCTCACCAAATTTCGTTCTTCTAGGTTAAACCGTTCCTTTGCAGTAACCGTTTTCATGTTTAGGTTCCACTCTGTTTTCTCCTATATGGATACATGTAGTTGGAACTCTAAATCAAACACGGTTTCTGTTAGCTCTTTGAAACTTGGCACAATAATATAGTTCCATGTTCTATCGCTATGGTTTGTGTCCTATTGAAGTAGCCCCAAGCAGAGACTGACGAGAATCACATTCATTGAAGGGGTTGCCAAGCTTCCAAAAAACTACGAGTTTCCTGAAATCTCAGCAAACATTTTTTCACCCAATCTTGATCATACTTGCAGGTAATGATCAGTAAACCAATCCCACTAGGCTCACCAAATTTCGTTCTTCTAGGTTAAACCGTTCCTTTGCAGTAACCGTTTTCATGTTTAGGTTTCACTCTGTTTTCTCCTATATGGATACATGTAGTTGGAACTCTAAATCAAACACGGTTTTTGCTAGCTGTTTGAAACTTGGCACAACTATGTAGTTCCAAGTTCTATCGCTATGGTTTGTGTCCTATGGAAGTAGCCCCAAGCAGAGACTGACGAGAATCACATTCATTGGAAGGGGTTGCCATGCTTCCTAAAAACTACGAGTTTCCTGAAATCTCAGCAAACATTTTTTCACCCAATCT
Source organism: Urocitellus parryii (assembly GCF_045843805.1). Lineage (NCBI taxonomy): Eukaryota > Metazoa > Chordata > Mammalia > Rodentia > Sciuridae > Urocitellus > Urocitellus parryii. The sequence goes on along the minus strand of NW_027552393.1, from coordinate 85,494 downwards.
TGATGATACTGGCAGGTAATGATCAGTACACCAATCCCACTTGGCTTACCAAATTTCGTTCTTGTAGGTTAAACCGTTCCTTTGCAGTAACCGTTTTCATGTTTAGGTTTCACTCTGTTTTCTCCTATATGGATACATGTAGTTGCAACTCTAAATCAAACACGGTTTGTGCTAGCTCTTTGAAACGTGGCACAATAATGTAGTTCCAAGTTCTATCGCTATGGTTTGTGTCCTATTGAAGTAGCCCCAAGCAGAGACTGACGAGAATCACATTCATTGGAAGGGGTTGCCAAGATTCCAAAAAACTACGAGTTTCCTGAAATCTCAGCAAACATTTTTTCACCAATCTTGATGATACTTGCAGGTAATGATCAGTACACCAATCCCACTAGGCTCACCAAATTTCGTTCTTCTAGGTTGAACCGTTCCTTTGCAGTAACCGTTTTCATGTTTAGGTTTCACTCTGTTTTCTCCTATATGGATACATGTAGTTGGAACTCTAAATGAAACACGGTTTGTGCTAGCTCTTTGAAACTTGGCACAATAATGTAGTTCCAAGTTCTACCGCTATGGTTTGTGTCCTATTGACATAGCCCCAAGCAGCGACTGACGAGATTCACATTCATTGGAAGGGGTTGCCAAGCTTCCAAAAAACTACGAGTTTCCTGAAATCTCAGCAAACATTTTTTCACCCAATCTTGATGATACTTTCAGGTAATGATCAGTACACCAATCCCACTAGGCTCACCAAATTTCATTCTTCTAGGTTGAACCGTTCCTTTGCAGTAAACGTTTTCATGTTTAGGTTTCACTCTGTTTTCTCCTATATGGATACATGTATTTGGAACTCTAAATCAAACACGGTTTGTGCTAGCTCTTTGAAACTTGGCACAATAATGTAGTTCCAAGTTCTATCGCTATGGTATGTGTCCTATGGAAGTAGCCCCAAGCAGAGACTGACGAGAATCACATTCATTGGAAGGGGTTGCCAAGCTTCCTAAAAACTACGAGTTTCCTGAAATCTTAGCAAACATTTTTTCACCCAATCTTGATGATACTTGCAGGTAATGATCAGTACACCAGTCCCACTTGGCTCACCAAATTTCGTTCTTCTAGGTTAAACCGTTCCTTTGCAGTAACCGTTTTCATGTTTAGGTTTCACTCTGTTTTCTCCTATATGGATACATGTAGTTGGAACTCTAAATCAAACACGGTTTGTGCTAGCTCTTTGAAACTTGGCACAATAATGTAATTCCAAGTTCCATCGCTATGGTTTGTGTCCATTTGATGTAGCCCCAAGCAGAGACTGACGAGAATCACATTAATTGAAGGGGTTGCCAAGCTTCCAAAAAACTACGAGTTTCCTGAAATCTCAGCAAACATTTTTTCACCCAATCTTGATGATATTTGCAGGTAATGATCAGTACACCAGTCCCACTTGGCTCACCAAATTTCGTTCTTCTAGGTTAACCCGTTACTTTGCAGTAACTGTTTTCATGTTTAGGTTTTACTCTGTTTTCTCCTATATGGATACGTGTAGTTGGAACTCTAAATCAAACACGGTTTGTGCTAGCTCTTTGAAACTTGGCACAATAATGTAGTTCCAAGTTCTATCGCTATGGTTTGTGTCCTATTGAAGTAGCCCCAAGCAGAGACTGACGAGAATCACATTCATTGGAAGGGGTTGCCAAGCTTCCAAAAAAGTATGAGTTTCCTGAAATCTCAGCAAACATTTTTTCACCCAATCTTGATGATACTTGCAGGTAATGATCAGTACACCAATCCCACTTGGCTCACCAAATTTCGTTCTTCTAGGTTAAACCGTTCCTTTGCAGTAACCGTTTTCATGTTTAGGTTTCACTCTGTTTTCTCCTATATGGATACATGTAGTTGGAACTCTAAATCAAACACGGTTTGTGCTAGGTCTTTGAAACTTGGCACAATAATATAGTTCCAAGTTTCATCGCTATGATTTGTGTCCTTTGGAAGTAGCCCCAAGCAGAGACTGACGAGAATGACATTCATTGAAAGGGGTTGCCAAGCTTCCAAAAAAATACGAGTTTCCTGAAATCTCAGCAAATATTTTTTCACCCAAACTTGATGATACTGGCAGGTAATGATCAGTACTCCAGTCCCAATTGGCTCACCAAATTTCGTTCTTCTAGGTTGAACCGTTCCTTTGCAGTAACCGTTTTCATGTTTAGGTTCCACTCTGTTTTCTCCTATATGGATACATGTAGTTGGAACTCTAAATCAAACACGGTTTGTGCTAGGTCTTTGAAACTTGGCACAATAATGTAGTTCCAAGTTCCATCGCTATGGTTTGTGTCCTATTGAAGTAGCCCCAAGCAGAGAATGACGAGATTCACATTCATTGGAAGGGGTTGCCAAGCTTCCAAAAAACTACGAGTTTCCTGAAATCTCAGCAAATATTTTTTCACCCAATCTTGATGATACTGGCAGGTAATGATCAGTACTCCAGTCCCAATTGGCTCACTAAATTTCGTTCTTCTAGGTTAAACCGTTCCTTTGCAGTAACTGTTTTCATGTTTAGGTTTCACTCTGTTTTCTCCTATATGGATACATGTAGTTGGAACTCTAAATCAAACACGGTTTGTGCTAGCTCTTTGAAACTTGGCACAATAATGTAGTTCCAAGTTCTATCGCTATGATTTGTGTCCTATGGAAGTAGCCCCAAGCAGAGACTGACGAGAATCACATTCATTGGAAGGGGTTGCCAAGCTTCCTAAAAACTACGAGTTTCCTGAAATCTTAGCAAACATTTTTTCACCCAATCTTGATGATACTTGCAGGTAATGATCAGTACACCAGTCCCACTTGGCTCACCAAATTTCGTTCTTCTAGGTTAAACCGTTCCTTTGCAGTAACCGTTTTCATGTTTAGGTTTCACTCTGTTTTCTCCTATATGGATACATGTAGTTGGAACTCTAAATCAAACACGGTTTGTGCTAGCTCTTTGAAACTTGGCACAATAATGTAGTTCCAAGTTCCATCGCTATGGTTTGTGTCCATTTGATGTAACCCCAAGCAGAGACTGACGAGATTCACATTCATTCGAAGGGGTTGCCAAGATTCCAAAAAACTACGAGTTTCCTGAAATCTCAGCAAACATTTTTTCACCCAATCTTGATGATACTTGCAGGTAATGATCAGTACACCAATCCCACTAGGCTCTCCAAATTTCGTTCTTCTAGGTTGAACCGTTCCTTTGCAGTAACCGTTTTCATGTTTAGGTTTCACTCTGTTTTCTCCTATATGGATACATGTAGTTGCAACTCTAAATCAAACACGGTTTGTGCTAGCTCTTTGAAACTTGGCACAATAATGAAGTTCCAAGTTCTATCGCTATGGTTTGTGTCCTATGGAAGTAGCCCCAAGCAGAGACTGACGAGAATCACATTCATTGGAAGGGGTTGCCAAGCTTCCTAAAAACTACGAGTTTCCTGAAATCTCAGCAAACATTTTTTCACCCAATCTTGATGATACTTGCAGGTAATGATCAGTACACCAGTCCGACTTGGCTCACCAAATTTCGTTCTTCTAGGTTAAACCGTTCCTTTGCAGTAACCGTTTTCATGTTTAGGTTCCACTCTGTTTTCTCCTATATGGATACATGTAGTTGGAACTCTAAATCAAACACGGTTTGTGCTAGGTCTTTGAAACTTGGCACAATAATGTAGTTCCAAGTTCCATCGCTATGGTTTGTGTCCATTTGATGTAGCCCCAAGCAGAGACTGACGAGATTCACATTCATTCGAAGGGGTTGCCAAGATTCCAAAAAACTACGAGTTTCCTGAAATCTCAGCAAACATTTTTTCACCCAATCTTGATGATACTTGCAGGTAATGATCAGTACACCAGTCCCACTTGGCTCACCAAATTTCGTTCTTCTAGGTTAAACCGTTCCTTTGCAGTAAGCGTTTTCATGTTTAGGTTCCACTCTGTTTTCTCCTATATGGATACATGTAGTTGGAACTCTAAATCAAACACGGTTTGTGCTAGCTCTTTGAAACTTGGCACAAGAATGTAGTTCCAAGTTCTATCGCTATGGTTTGTGTCCTATTTAAGTAGTCCCAAGCAGAGACTGACGAGATCCACATTCATTCGAAGGGGTTGCCAAGATTCCAAAAAACTATGAGTTTCCTGAAATCTCAGCAAACATTTTTTCACCCAATCTTGATGATACTTGCAGGTAATGATCAGTACACCAGTCCCACTTGGCTCACCAAATTTCGTTCTTCTAGGTTAAACCGTTCTTTTGCAGTAACCGTTTTCATGTTTAGGTTCCACTCTGTTTTCTCCTATATGGATACATGTAGTTGGAACTCTAAATCAAACACGGTTTCTGTTAGCTCTTTGAAACTTGGCACAATAATATAGTTCCATGTTCTATCGCTATGGTTTGTGTCCTATTGAAGTAGCCCCAAGCAGAGACTGACGAGAATCACATTCATTGAAGGGGTTGCCAAGCTTCCAAAAAACTACGAGTTTCCTGAAATCTCAGCAAACATTTTTTCACCCAATCTTGATGATATTTGCAGGTAATGATCAGTACACCAGTCCCACTTGGCTCACCAAATTTCGTTCTTCTAAGTTACACCGTTCCTTTGCAGTTACCGTTTTCATGTTTAGGTTTCACTCTGTTTTCTTTTATATGGATACATGTAGTTGGAACTCTAAATCAAACACGGTTTGTGCTAGCTCTTTGACACTTGGCACAATAATGTAGTTCCAAGTTCTATCGCTATGGTTTGTGTCCTATGGAAGTAGCCCCAAGCAGAAACTGACGAGAATCACATTCATTGGAAGGGGTTGCCAAGCTTCCAAAAAACTATGAGTTTCCTGAAATCTCAGCAAACATTTTTTCACCCAATCTTGATCATACTTGCAGGTAATGATCAGTAAACCAATCCCACTAGGCTCACCAAATTTCGTTCTTCTAGGTTAAACCGTTCCTTTGCAGTAACCGTTTTCATGTTTAGGTTTCACTCTGTTTTCTCCTATATGGATACATGTAGTTGGAACTCTAAATCAAACACGGTTTTTTGCTAGCTCTTTGAAACTTGGCACAACTATGTAGTTCCAAGTTCTATCGCTATGGTTTGTGTCCTATGGAAGTAGCCCCAAGCAGAGACTGACGAGAATCACATTCATTGGAAGGGGTTGCCAAGCTTCCTAAAAACTACGAGTTTCCTGAAATCTCAGCAAACATTTTTTCACCCAATCTTGATGATACTGGCAGGTAATGATCAGTACACCAATCCCACTTGGCTTACCAAATTTCGTTCTTGTAGGTTAAACCGTTCCTTTGCAGTAACCGTTTTCATGTTTAGGTTTCACTCTGTTTTCTCCTATATGGATACATGTTGTTGCAACTCTAAATCAAACACGGTTTGTGCTAGCTCTTTGAAACGTGGCACAATAATGTAGTTCCAAGTTCTATCGCTATGGTTTGTGTCCTATTGAAGTAGCCCCAAGCAGAGACTGACGAGAATCACATTCATTGGAAGGGGTTGCCAAGATTCCAAAAAACTACGAGTTTCCTGAAATCTCAGCAAACATTTTTTCACCCAATCTTGATGATACTTGCAGGTAATGATCAGTACACCAATCCCACTAGGCTCACCAAATTTCGTTCTTCTAGGTTGAACCGTTCCTTTGCAGTAACCGTTTTCATGTTTAGGTTTCACTCTGTTTTCTCCTATATGGATACATGTAGTTGGAACTCTAAATGAAACACGGTTTGTGCTAGCTCTTTGAAACGTGGCACAATAATGTAGTTCCACGTTCTACCGCTATGGTTTGTGTCCTATTGACATAGCCCCAAGCAGCGACTGACGAGATTCACATTCATTGGAAGGGGTTGCCAAGCTTCCAAAAAACTACGAGTTTCCTGAAATCTCAGCAAACATTTTTTCACCCAATCTTGATGATACTTTCAGGTAATGATCAGTACACCAATCCCACTAGGCTCACCAAATTTCATTCTTCTAGGTTGAACCGTTCCTTTGCAGTAAACGTTTTCATGTTTAGGTTTCACTCTGTTTTCTCCTATATGGATACATGTATTTGGAACTCTAAATCAAACACGGTTTGTGCTAGCTCTTTGAAACTTGGCACAATAATGTAGTTCCAAGTTCTATCGCTATGGTATGTGTCCTATGGAAGTAGCCCCAAGCAGAGACTGACGAGAATCACATTCATTGGAAGGGGTTGCCAAGCTTCCTAAAAACTACGAGTTTCCTGAAATCTTAGCAAACATTTTTTCACCCAATCTTGATGATACTTGCAGGTAATGATCAGTACACCAGTCCCACTTGGCTCACCACATTTCGTTCTTCTAGGTTAAACCGTTCCTTTGCAGTAACCGTTTTCATGTTTAGGTTTCACTCTGTTTTCTCCTATATGGATACATGTAGTTGGAACTCTAAATCAAACACGGTTTGTGCTAGCTCTTTGAAACTTGGCACAATAATGTAGTTCCAAGTTCCATCGCTATGGTTTGTGTCCATTTGATGTAGCCCCAAGCAGAGACTGACGAGAATCACATTAATTGAAGGGGTTGCCAAGCTTCCAAAAAACTACGAGTTTCCTGAAATCTCAGCAAACATTTTTTCACCCAATCTTGATGATATTTGCAGGTAATGATCAGTACACCAGTCCCACTTGGCTCACCAAATTTCGTTCTTCTAGGTTAACCCGTTACTTTGCAGTAACTGTTTTCATGTTTAGGTTTTACTCTGTTTTCTCCTATATGGATACGTGTAGTTGGAACTCTAAATCAAACACGGTTTGTGCTAGCTCTTTGAAACTTGGCACAATAATGTAGTTCCAAGTTCTATCGCTATGGTTTGTGTCCTATTGAAGTAGCCCCAAGCAGAGACTGACGAGAATCACATTCATTGGAAGGGGTTGCCAAGCTTCCAAAAAACTATGAGTTTCCTGAAATCTCAGCAAACATTTTTTCACCCAATCTTGATGATACTTGCAGGTAATGATCAGTACACCAATCCCACTTGGCTCACCAAATTTCGTTCTTCTAGGTTAAACCGTTCCTTTGCAGTAACCGTTTTCATGTTTAGGTTTCACTCTGTTTTCTCCTATATGGATACGTGTAGTTGGAACTCTAAATCAAACACGGTTTGTGCTAGGTCTTTGAAACTTGGCACAATAATATAGTTCCAAGTTTTATCGCTATGATTTGTGTCCTTTGGAAGTAAGTAGCCCCAAGCAGAGACTGACGAGAATGACATTCATTGAAAGGGGTTGCCAAGCTTCCAAAAAAATACGAGTTTCCTGAAATCTCAGCAAATATTTTTTCACCCAAACTTGATGATACTGGCAGGTAATGATCAGTACTCCGTCCCATTGCTCACCAAATTTCGTTCTTCTAGGTTGAACCGTTCCTTTGCAGTAACCGTTTTCATGTTTAGGTTCCACTCTGTTTTCTCCTATATGGATACATGTAGTTGGAACTCTAAATCAAACACGGTTTGTGCTAGGTCTTTGAAACTTGGCACAATAATGTAGTTCCAAGTTCCATCGCTATGGTTTGTGTCCTATTGAAGTAGCCCCAAGCAGAGAATGACGAGATTCACATTCATTGGAAGGGGTTGCCAAGCTTCCAAAAACTACGAGTTTCCTGAAATCTCAGCAAATATTTTTTCACCCAATCTTGATGATACTGGCAGGTAATGATCAGTACTCCAGTCCCAATAGGCTCACTAAATTTCGTTCTTCTAGGTTAAACCGTTCCTTTGCAGTAACTGTTTTCATGTTTAGGTTTCACTCTGTTTTCTCCTATATGGATACATGTAGTTGGAACTCTAAATCAAACACGGTTTGTGCTAGCTCTTTGAAACTTGACACAATAATGTAGTTCCAAGTTCTATCGCTATGATTTGTGTCCTATGGAAGTAGCCCCAAGCAGAGACTGACGAGAATCACATTCATTGGAAGGGGTTGCCAAGCTTCCTAAAAACTACGAGTTTCCTGAAATCTTAGCAAACATTTTTTCACCCAATCTTGATGATACTTGCAGGTAATGATCAGTACACCAGTCCCACTTGGCTCACCAAATTTCGTTCTTCTAGGTTAAACCGTTCCTTTGCAGTAACCGTTTTCATGTTTAGGTTTCACTCTGTTTTCTCCTATATGGATACATGTAGTTGGAACTCTAAATCAAACACGGTTTGTGCTAGCTCTTTGAAACTTGGCACAATAATGTAGTTCCAAGTTCCATCGCTATGGATTGTGTCCATTTGATGTAACCCCAAGAAGAGACTGACGAGATTCACATTCATTCGAAGGGGTTGCCAAGATTCCAAAAAACTACGAGTTTCCTGAAATCTCAGCAAACATTTTTTCACCCAATCTTGATGATACTTGCAGGTAATGATCAGTACACCAGTCCGACTTGGCTCACCAAATTTCGTTCTTCTAGGTTAAACCGTTCCTTTGCAGTAACCGTTTTCATGTTTAGGTTCCACTCTGTTTTCTCCTATATGGATACATGTAGTTGGAACTCTAAATCAAACACGGTTTCTGTTAGCTCTTTGAAACTTGGCACAATAATATAGTTCCATGTTCTATCGCTATGGTTTGTGTCCTATTGAAGTAGCCCCAAGCAGAGACTGACGAGAATCACATTAATTGAAGGGGTTGCCAAGCTTCCAAAAAACTACGAGTTTCCTGAAATCTCAGCAAACATTTTTTCACCCAATCTTGATGATATTTGCAGGTAATGATCAGTACACCAGTCCCACTTGGCTCACCAAATTTCGTTCTTCTAGGTTAACCCGTTACTTTGCAGTTACTGTTTTCATGTTTAGGTTTTACTCTGTTTTCTCCTATATGGATACGTGTAGTTGGAACTCTAAATCAAACACGGTTTGTGCTAGCTCTTTGAAACTTGGCACAATAATGTAGTTCCAAGTTCTATCGCTATGGTTTGTGTCCTATTGAAGTAGCCCCAAGCAGAGACTGACGAGAATCACATTCATTGGAAGGGGTTGCCAAGCTTCCAAAAAACTATGAGTTTCCTGAAATCTCAGCAATCATTTTTTCACCCAATCTTGATGATACTTGCAGGTAATGATCAGTACACCAATCCCACTTGGCTCACCAAATTTCGTTCTTCTAGGTTAAACCGTTCCTTTGCAGTAACCGTTTTCATGTTTAGGTTTCACTCTGTTTTCTCCTATATGGATACATGTCGTTGGAACTCTAAATCAAACACGGTTTGTGCTAGGTCTTTGAAACTTGGCACAATAATATAGTTCCAAGTTTTATCGCTATGATTTGTGTCCTTTGGAAGTAGCCCCAAGCAGAGACTGACGAGAATGACATTCATTGAAAGGGGTTGCCAAGCTTCCAAAAAACTACGAGTTTCCTGAAATCTCAGCAAATATTTTTTCACCCAAACTTGATGATACTGGCAGGTAATGATCAGTACTCCAGTCACAATTGGCTCACCAAATTTCGTTCTTCTAGGTTGAACCCTTCCTTTGCAGTAACCGTTTTCATGTTTAGGTTTCACTCTGTTTTCTCCTATATGGATACATGTAGTTGGAACTCTAAATTCAACACGGTTTGTGCTAGCTCTTTGAAACTTGGCACAAGAATGTAGTTCCAAGTTCTATCACTATGGTTTGTGTCCTATTTAAGTAGCCCCAAGCAGAGAATGACGAGATTCACATTCACTGGAAGGGGTTGCCAAGCTTCCAAAAAACTACGAGTTTCCTGAAATCTGAGCAAACATTTTTTCACCCAATCTTGATGATACTTGCAGGTTATGATCAGTACACCAGTCCCACTTGGCTCACCAAATTTCGTTCTTCTAGGTTAAACCGTTCCTTTGCAGTAACCGTTTTCATGTTTAGGTTCCACTCTGTTTTCTCCTATATGGATACATGTAGTTGGAACTCTAAATGAAACACGGTTTGTGCTAGCTCTTTGAAACGTGGCACAATAATGTAGTTCCACGTTCTACCGCTATGGTTTGTGTCCTATTGACATAGCCCCAAGCAGCGACTGACGAGATTCACATTCATTGGAAGGGGTTGCCAAGCTTCCAAAAAACTACGAGTTTCCTGAAATCTCAGCAAACATTTTTTCACCCAATCTTGATGATACTTTCAGGTAATGATCAGTACACCAATCCCACTAGGCTCACCAAATTTCATTCTTCTAGGTTGAACCGTTCCTTTGCAGTAAACGTTTTCATGTTTAGGTTTCACTCTGTTTTCTCCTATATGGATACATGTTTTTGGAACTCTAAATCAAACACGGTTTGTGCTAGCTCTTTGAAACTTGGCACAATAATGTAGTTCCAAGTTCTATCGCTATGGTATGTGTCCTATGGAAGTAGCCCCAAGCAGAGACTGACGAGAATCACATTCATTGGAAGGGGTTGCCAAGCTTCCTAAAAACTACGAGTTTCCTGAAATCTTAGCAAACATTTTTTCACCCAATCTTGATGATACTTGCAGGTAATGATCAGTACACCAGTCCCACTTGGCTCACCACATTTCGTTCTTCTAGGTTAAACCGTTCCTTTGCAGTAACCGTTTTCATGTTTAGGTTTCACTCTGTTTTCTCCTATATGGATACATGTAGTTGGAACTCTAAATCAAACACGGTTTGTGCTAGCTCTTTGAAACTTGGCACAATAATGTAGTTCCAAGTTCCATCGCTATGGTTTGTGTCCATTTGATGTAGCCCCAAGCAGAGACTGACGAGAATCACATTAATTGAAGGGGTTGCCAAGCTTCCAAAAAACTACGAGTTTCCTGAAATCTCAGCAAACATTTTTTCACCCAATCTTGATGATATTTGCAGGTAATGATCAGTACACCAGTCCCACTTGGCTCACCAAATTTCGTTCTTCTAGGTTAACCCGTTACTTTGCAGTAACTGTTTTCATGTTTAGGTTTTACTCTGTTTTCTCCTATATGGATACGTGTAGTTGGAACTCTAAATCAAACACGGTTTGTGCTAGCTCTTTGAAACTTGGCACAATAATGTAGTTCCAAGTTCTATCGCTATGGTTTGTGTCCTATTGAAGTAGCCCCAAGCAGAGACTGACGAGAATCACATTCATTGGAAGGGGTTGCCAAGCTTCCAAAAAACTATGAGTTTCCTGAAATCTCAGCAAACATTTTTTCACCCAATCTTGATGATACTTGCAGGTAATGATCAGTACACCAATCCCACTTGGCTCACCAAATTTCGTTCTTCTAGGTTAAACCGTTCCTTTGCAGTAACCGTTTTCATGTTTAGGTTTCACTCTGTTTTCTCCTATATGGATACGTGTAGTTGGAACTCTAAATCAAACACGGTTTGTGCTAGGTCTTTGAAACTTGGCACAATAATATAGTTCCAAGTTTTATCGCTATGATTTGTGTCCTTTGGAAGTAGCCCCAAGCAGAGACTGACGAGAATGACATTCATTGAAAGGGGTTGCCAAGCTTCCAAAAAAATACGAGTTTCCTGAAATCTCAGCAAATATTTTTTCACCCAAACTTGATGATACTGGCAGGTAATGATCAGTACTCCAGTCCCAATTGGCTCACCAAATTTCGTTCTTCTAGGTTGAACCGTTCCTTTGCAGTAACCGTTTTCATGTTTAGGTTCCACTCTGTTTTCTCCTATATGGATACATGTAGTTGGAACTCTAAATCAAACACGGTTTGTGCTAGGTCTTTGAAACTTGGCACAATAATGTAGTTCCAAGTTCCATCGCTATGGTTTGTGTCCTATTGAAGTAGCCCCAAGCAGAGAATGACGAGATTCACATTCATTGGAAGGGGTTGCCAAGCTTCCAAAAAACTACGAGTTTCCTGAAATCTCAGCAAATATTTTTTCACCCAATCTTGATGATACTGGCAGGTAATGATCAGTACTCCAGTCCCAATAGGCTCACTAAATTTCGTTCTTCTAGGTTAAACCGTTCCTTTGCAGTAACTGTTTTCATGTTTAGGTTTCACTCTGTTTTCTCCTATATGGATACATGTAGTTGGAACTCTAAATCAAACACGGTTTGTGCTAGCTCTTTGAAACTTGGCACAATAATGTAGTTCCAAGTTCTATCGCTATGATTTGTGTCCTATGGAAGTAGCCCCAAGCAGAGACTGACGAGAATCACATTCATTGGAAGGGGTTGCCAAGCTTCCTAAAAACTACGAGTTTCCTGAAATCTTAGCAAACATTTTTTCACCCAATCTTGATGATACTTGCAGGTAATGATCAGTACACCAGTCCCACTTGGCTCACCAAATTTCGTTCTTCTAGGTTAAACCGTTCCTTTGCAGTAACCGTTTTCATGTTTAGGTTTCACCTGTTTTCTCCTATATGGATACATGTAGTTGGAACTCTAAATCAAACACGGTTTGTGCTAGCTCTTTGAAACTTGGCACAATAATGTAGTTCCAAGTTCCATCGCTATGGATTGTGTCCATTTGATGTAACCCCAAGAAGAGACTGACGAGATTCACATTCATTCGAAGGGGTTGCCAAGATTCCAAAAAACTACGAGTTTCCTGAAATCTCAGCAAACATTTTTTCACCAATCTTGATGATACTTGCAGGTAATGATCAGTACACCAGTCCCACTTGGCTCACCAAATTTCGTTCTTCTAGGTTAAACCGTTCCTTTGCAGTAACCGTTTTCATGTTTAGGTTCCACTCTGTTTTCTCCTATATGGATACATGTAGTTGGAACTCTAAATCAAACACGGTTTCTGTTAGCTCTTTGAAACTTGGCACAATAATATAGTTCCATGTTCTATCGCTATGGTTTGTGTCCTATTGAAGTAGCCCCAAGCAGAGACTGACGAGAATCACATTAATTGAAGGGGTTGCCAAGCTTCCAAAAAACTACCGAGTTTCCTGAAATCTCAGCAAACATTTTTTCACCCAATCTTGATGATATTTGCAGGTAATGATCAGTACACCAGTCCCACTTGGCTCACCAAATTTCGTTCTTCTAGGTTAACCCGTTACTTTGCAGTTACTGTTTTCAATGTTTAGGTTTTACTCTGTTTTCTCCTATATGGATACGTGTAGTTGGAACTCTAAATCAAACACGGTTTGTGCTAGCTCTTTGAAACTTGGCACAATAATGTAGTTTCCAAGTTCTATCGCTATGGTTTGTGTCCTATTGAAGTAGCCCCAAGCAGAGACTGACGAGAATCACATTCATTGGAAGGGGTTGCCAAGCTTCCAAAAACTATGAGTTTCCTGAAATCTCAGCAAACATTTTTTCACCCAATCTTGATGATACTTGCAGGTAATGATCAGTACACCAATCCCACTTGGCTCACCAAAATTTCGTTCTTCTAGGTTAAACCGTTCCTTTGCAGTAACCGTTTTCATGTTTAGGTTTCACTCTGTTTTCTTCCTATATGGATACATGTAGTTGGAACTCTAAATCAAACACGGTTTGTGCTAGGTCTTTGAAACTTGGCACAATAATATAGTTCCAAGTTTTATCGCTATGATTTGTGTCCTTTGGAAGTAGCCCCAAGCAGAGACTGACGAGAATGACATTCATTGAAAGGGGTTGCCAAGCTTCCAAAAAACTACGAGTTTCCTGAAATCTCAGCAAATATTTTTTCACCCAAACTTGATGATACTGGCAGGTAATGATCAGTACTCCAGTCACAATTGGCTCACCAAATTTCGTTCTTCTAGGTTGAACCCTTCCTTTGCAGTAACCGTTTTCATGTTTAGGTTTCACTCTGTTTTCTCCTATATGGATACATGTAGTTGGAACTCTAAATTCAACACGGTTTGTGCTAGCTCTTTGAAACTTGGCACAAGAATGTAGTTCCAAGTTCTATCACTATGGTTTGTGTCCTATTTAAGTAGCCCCAAGCAGAGAATGACGAGATTCACATTCACTGGAAGGGGTTGCCAAGCTTCCAAAAACTACGAGTTTCCTGAAATCTGAGCAAACATTTTTTCACCCAATCTTGATGATACTTGCAGGTTATGATCAGTACACCAGTCCCACTTGGCTCACCAAATTTCGTTCTTCTAGGTTAAACCGTTCCTTTGCAGTAACTGTTTTCAAGTTTAGGTTCCACTCTGGTTTCTCCTATATGGATACATGTAGTTGGAACTCTAAATCAAACACGGTTTGTGCTAGGTCTTTGAAACTTGGCACAATAATGTAGTTCCAAGTTCCATCGCTATGGTTTGTGTCCTATTGAAGTAGCCCCAAGCAGAGAATGACGAGAATCACATTCATTGGAAGGGGTTGCCAAGCTTCCAAAAAACTACGAGATTCCTGAAATCTCAGCAAACATTTTTTCACCCAATCTTGATGATACTTGCAGGTAATGATCAGTATACCAATCCCACTAGCTCACCAAATTTCGTTCTTCTACGTTAAACCGTTCCTTTGCAGTTACCGTTTTCATGTTTAGGTTTCACTCTGTTTTCTCCTATATGGATACATGTAGTTGGAACTCTAAATCAAACACGGTTTGTGCTAGCTCTTTGAAACTTGGCACAAAAATGTAGTTCCAAGTTCTATCGCTATGATTTGTGTCCTATGGAAGTAGCCCCAAGCAGAGACTGACGAGAATCACATTCATTGGAAGTGGTTGCCAAGCTTCCTAAAAACTACGAGTTTCCTGAAATCTCAGCAAACATTTTTCACCCAATCTTGATGATACTTGCAGGTAATGATCAGTGCACCATTCCCACTTGGCTCACCAAATTTCGTTCTTCTAGGTTAAACCGTTCCTTTGCAGTAACCGTTTTTCATGTTTAGGTTTCACTCTGTTTTCTTCTATATGGATACATGTAATTGGAACTCTAAATCAAACACGGTTTGTGCTAGGTCTTTGAAACTTGGCACAATAATATAGTTCCAAGTTCCATCGCTATGGTTTGTGTCCTATTGAAGTAGCCCCAAGCAGAGACTGACGAGAATCACATTCATTGGAAGGGGTTGCCAAGCTTCCTAAAAACTACGAGTTTCCTGAAATCTCAGCAAACATTTTTTCACCCAATCTTGATGATACTTGCAGGTAATGATCAGTACACCAATCCCACTAGGATCACCAAATTTCGTTCTTCTAGGTTGAACCGTCCTTTGCAGTAACCGTTTTCATGTTTAGGTTTCACTCTGTTTTCTCCTATATGGATACATGTAGTTGGAACTCTAAATCAAAACACGGTTTGTGCTAGCTCTTTGAAACTTGGCACAATAATGTAGTTCCAAGTTCTATCGCTATAGTTTGTGTCCTATTGACATAGCCCCAAGCAGAGACTGACGAGATTCACATTCATTGGAAGGGGTTGCCAAGCTTCCAAAAAACTACGAGTTTCCTGAAATCTCAGCAAACATTTTTTCACCCAATCTTGATGATATTTGCAGGTAATGTCAGTACACCAATCCCACTTGGCTTACCAAATTTCGTTCTTCTAGGTTAAACCGTTCCTTTGCAGTAACCGTTTTCATGTTTAGGTTTCACTCTGTTTTCTCCTATATGGATACATGTAGTTGGAACTCTAAATCAAAACCCGGTTGGTGCTAGCTCTTTGAAACTTGGCACAATAATGTAGTTCCAAGTTCTATCGCTATGGTTTGTGTCCCATTGAAGTAGCCCCAAGCAGAGACTGACGAGAATCACATTCATTGGAAGGGGTTGCCAAGCTTCCAAAAAACTACGAGTTTCCTGAAATCTCAGCAAACATTTTTTCACCCAATCTTGATGATACTTGCAGGTAATGATCAGTACACCAATCCCACTAGGCTCACCAAATTTCGTTCTTCTACGTTGAACCGTTCCTTTGCAGTAACCGTTTTCATGTTTAGGTTTCACTCTGTTTTCTCCTATATGGATACATGTAGTTGGAACTCTAAATCAAACACGGTTTGTGCTAGCTCTTTGAAACTTGGCACAATAATGTAGTTCCAAGTTCTATCGCTATGGTTTGTGTCCTATGGAAGTAGCCCCAAGCAGAGACTGACGAGAATCACATTCATTGGAAGGGGTTGCCAAGCTTCCTAAAAACTACGAGTTTCCTGAAATCTTAGCAAACATTTTTTCACCCAATCTTGATGATACTTGCAGGTAATGATCAGTACACAAGTCCCACTTGGCTCACCAAATTTCGTTCTTCTAGGTTAAACATTCCTTTGCAGTAACCGTTTTCATGTTTAGGTTTCACTCTGTTTTCTCCTATATGGATACATGTATTTGGAACTCTAAATCAACACGGTTTGTGCTAGGTCTTTGAAACTTGGCACAATAATATAGTTCCAAGTTCCATCGCTATGGTTTGTGTCCTATTGAAGTAGCCCCAAGCAGAGACTGACGAGAATCACATTCATTGGAAGGGGTGCCAAGCTTCCTAAAAACTACGAGTTTCCTGAAATCTCAGCAAACATTTTTTCACCCAATCTTGATGATACTTGCAGGTAATGATCAGTACACCAATCCCACTAGGATCACCAAATTTCGTTCTTCTAGGTTGAACCGTTCCTTTGCAGTAACCGTTTTCATGTTTAGGTTTCACTCTGTTTTCTCCTATATGGATACATGTAGTTGGAACTCTAAATCAAACACGGTTTGTGCTAGCTCTTTGAAACTTGGCACAATAATGTAGTTCCAAGTTCTATCGCTATGGTTTGTGTCCTATTGACATAGCCCCAAGCCGAGACTGACGAGATTCACATTCATTGGAAGGGGTTGCCAAGCTTCCAAAAAACTACGAGTTTCCTGAAATCCCAGCAAACATTTTTTCACCCAACCTTGATGATACTTGCAGGTAATGATCAGTACACCAATCCCACTTGGCTTACCAAATTTCGTTCTTCTAGGTTAAACCGTTCCTTTGCAGTAACCGTTTTCATGTTTAGGTTTCACTCTGTTTTCTCCTATATGGATACATGTAGTTGGAACTCTAAATCAAACACGGTTTGTGCTAGCTCTTTGAAACTTGGCACAATAATGTAGTTCCAAGTTCTATCGCTATGGTTTGTGTCCTGTTGTAGTAGCCCCAAGCAGAGACTGACGAGAATCACATTCATTGGAAGGGGTTGCCAAGCTTCCAAAAAACTACGAGTTTCCTGAAATCTCAGCAAACATTTTTTCACCCAATCTTGATGATACTTGCAGGTAATGATCAGTACACCAATCCCACTAGGCTCACCAATTTCGTTCTTCTAGGTTGAACCGTCCTTTGCAGTAACCGTTTTCATGTTTAGGTTACACTCTGTTTTCTCCTATATGGATACATGTAGTTGGAACTCTAAATCAAACACGGTTTTTGCTAGCTCTTTGAAACTTGGCACAATATGTAGTTCCAAGTTCTATCGCTATGGTTTGTGTCCATTTGATGTAGTCCCCAAGCAGAGACTGACGAGATTCACATTCATTCGAAGGGGTTGCCAAGATTCCAAAAAACTACGAGTTTCCTGAAATCTCAGCAAACATTTTTTCACCCAATCTTGATGATACTTGCAGGTAATGATCAGTACACCAGTCCCACTTGGCTCACCAAATTTCGTTCTTCTAGGTTTAAACCGTTCCTTTGCAGTAATCGTTTTCATGTTTAGGTTTTCACTCTGTTTTCTCCTATATGGCTACATGTAGTTGGAACTCTAAAGCAAACACGGTTTCTGTTAGCTCTTTGAAACTTGGCACAATAATGTAGTTCCAAGTTTTATCGCTATGGTTTGTGTCCTATGGAAGTAGCCCCAAGCAGAGACTGACGAGAATCACTTTCATTGAAAGGGGTGCCAAGCTTCCAAAAAACTACGAGTTTCCTGAAATCTCAGCAAACATATTTTCACCCAATCTTGATGATACTTGCAGGTAATGATCAGTACACCATTCCCACTAGGCTCAACAAATTTCGTTCTTCTAGTTAAACCGTTCCTTTGCAGTAACCGTTTTCATGTTTAGATTTCACTCTGTTTTTCTCCTATATGGATACATGTATTTGGAACTCTAAATCAAACACGGGTTTGTGCTAGCTCTTTGAAACTTGGCACAATAATGTAGTTCCAAGTTCTATCGCTATGGTTTGTGTCCTATGGAAGTAGCCCCAAGCAGAGACTGACGAGAATCACATTCATTGGAAGGGGTTGCCAAGCTTCCTAAAAACTACGAGTTTCCTGAAATCTCAGCAAACATTTTTTCACCCAATCTTGATGATATTTGCAGGTAATGATCAGTACACCAGTCCCACTTGGCTCACCAAATTTCGTTCTTCTAGGTTTAAACCGTTACTTTGCAGTAACTGTTTTCATGTTTAGGTTTCACTCTGTTTTCTCCTATATGGATACGTGTAGTTGGAACTCTAAATCAAACGCGGTTTGTGCTAGCTCTTTGAAACTTGGCACAATAATGTAGTTCCAAGTTCTATCGCTATGGTTTGTGTCCTTTGGAAGTAGCCCCAAGCAGAGACTGACGAGAATGACATTCATTGAAAGGGTTGCGAAGCTTCCAAAAAACTACGAGTTTCCTGAAATCTTAGCAAACATTTTTTCACCCAATCTTGATGATACTTGCAGGTAATGATCAGTACACCATTTCCACTAGGCTCACCAAATTTCGTTCTTCTAGGTTGAACCGTTCCTTTGCAGTAACCGTTTTCATGTTTAGGTTTCACTCTGTTTTCTCCTATATGGATACATGTAGTTGGAACTCTAAATCAAACACGGTTTGTGCTAGCTCTTTGAAACATGGCACAATAATGTAGTTCCAAGTTCTATCGCTATGGATTGTGTCCTATGGAAGTAGCCCCAAGCAGAGACTGACGAGAATCACATTCATTGGAAGGGGTTGCCAAACTTCCTAAAACTACGAGTTTCCTGAAATCGTAGCAAAAATTTTTTCACCCAATCTTGATGATACTTGCAGGTAATGATCAGTACACCAGTCCCACTTGGCTCACCGAATTTCGTTCTTCTAGGTTAAACCGTTCCTTTGCAGTAACCGTTTTCATGTTTAGGTTTCACTCTGTTTTCTCCTATATGGATACATGTAGTTGGAACTCTAAATCAAACACGGTTTGTGCTAGCTCTTTGAAACTTGGCACAATAATGTAGTTCCAAGTTCTATCGCTATGGTTTGTGTCCTATGGAAGTAGCCCCAAGCAGAGACTGACGAGATTCACATTCATTGGAAGGGTTTGCCAAGCTTCCAAAAAACTACGAGTTTCCTGAAATCTCAGCAAACATTTTTTCACCCAATCTTGATGATACTTGCAGGTAATGATCAGTACACCAGTCCCACTTGGCTCACCAAATTTCGTTCTTCTAGGTTAAACCGGTTCCTTTGCAGTAACCGTTTTCATGTTTAGGTTCCACTCTGTTTTCTCCTATATGGATACATGTAGTTGGAACTCTAAATTCAACACGGTTTGTGCTAGCTCTTTGAAACTTGGCACAAGAATGTAGTTCCAAGTTCTATCGCTATGGTTTGTGTCCTATTTAAGTAGCCCCAAGCAGAGAATGACGAGATTCACATTCCTTGGAAGGGGTTGCCAAGCTTCCAAAAAACTATGAGTTTCCTGAAATCTCAGCAAACATTTTTTCACCCAATCTTGATGATACTTGCAGGTAATGATCAGTACACCAATCCCACTTGGCTCACCAAATTTCTTTCTTCTAGGTTAAACCGTTCCTTTGCAGTAACCGTTTTCATGTTTAGGTTTCACTCTGTTTTCTCCTATATGGATACATGTAGTTGGAACTCTAAAGGAAACACGGTTTCTGTTAGCTCTTTGAAACTTGGCACAATAATGTAGTTCCAAGTTTTATCGCTATGGTTTGTGTCCTATGGAAGTAGCCCCAAGCAGAGACTGACGAGAATCACTTTCATTGAAAGGGGTTGCCAAGCTTCCAAAAAACTACGAGTTTCCTGAATTCTCAGCAAACATTTTTTCACCCAATCTTGATGATACTTGCAGGTAATGATCAGTACACCATTCCCACTAGGCTCAACAAATTTCGTTCTTCTAGGTTGAACCGTTCCTTTGCAGTAACCGTTTTCATGTTTAGATTTCACTCTGTTTTCTCCTATATGGATACATGTAGTTGGAACTCTAAATCAAACACGGTTTGTGCTAGCTCTTTGAAACTTGGCACAATAATGTAGTTCCAAGTTCTATCGCTATGGTTTGTGTCCTATGGAAGTAGCCCCAAGCAGAGACTGACGAGAATCACATTCATTGGAAGGGGTTGCCAAGCTTCCAAAAAACTACGAGTTTCCTGAAATCTTAGCAAACATTTTTTCACCCAATCTTGATGATACTTGCAGGTAATGATCAGTACACCAGTCCCACTTGGCTCACCAAATTTCGTTCTTCTAGGTTAAACCGTTCCTTTGCAGTAACCGTTTTCATGTTTAGGTTTCACTCTGTTTTCTCCTATATGGATACATGTAGTTGGAACTCTAAATCAAACACGGTTTCTGTTAGCTCTTTGATACTTGGCACAATAATATAGTTCCAAGTTCTATCGCTTTGGTTTGTGTCCTATTGAAGTAGCCCCAAGCAGAGACTGACGAGAATCACATTCATTGGAAGGGGTTGCCAAGCTTCCTAAAAACTACGAGTTTCCTGAAATCTCAGAAAACATTTTTTCACCCAATCTTGATGATATTTGCAGGTAATGATCAGTACACCAGTCCCACTTGGCTCACCAAATTTCGTTCTTCTAGGTTAAACCGTTACTTTGCAGTAACTGTTTTCATGTTTAGGTTTCACTCTGTTTTCTCTTATACGGATACGTGTAGTTGGAACTCTAAATCAAACGCGGTTTGTGCTAGCTCTTTGAAACTTGGCACAATAATGTAGTTCCAAGTTCTATCGCTATGGTTTGTGTCCTTTGGAAGTAGCCCCAAGCAGTGACTGACGAGAATGACATTCATTGAAAGGGGTTGCGAAGCTTCCAAAAAACTACGAGTTTCCTGAAATCTCAGCAAACATTTTTTCACCCAATCTTGATGATACTTGCAGGTAATGATCAGTACACCATTCCCACTAGGCTCACCAAATTTCGTTCTTCTAGGTTGAACCGTTCCTTTGCAGTAACCGTTTTCATGTTTAGGTTTCACTCTGTTTTCTCCTATATGGATACATGTAGTTGGAACTCTAAATCAAACACGGTTTGTGCTAGGTCTTTGAAACTTGGCACAATAATGTAGTTCCAAGTTCCATCGCTATGGATTGTGTCCTATTGAAGTAGCCCCAAGCAGAGACTGACGAGAATCACATTCATTGGAAGGGGTTGCCAAACTTCCTAAAAACTACGAGTTTCCTGAAATCGTAGGAAAAATTTTTTCACCCAATCTTGATGATACTTGCAGGTAATGATCAGTACACCAGTCCCACTTGGCTCACCGAATTTCGTTCTTCTAGGTTAAACCGTTCCTTTGCAGTAACCGTTTTCATGTTTAGGTTTCACTCTGTTTTCTCCTATATGGATACATGTAGTTGGAACTCTAAATCAAACACGGTTTGTGCTAGCTCTTTGAAACTTGGCACAATAATGTAGTTCCAAGTTCTATCGCTATGGTTTGTGTCCTATGGAAGTAGCCCCAAGCAGAGAATGACGAGATTCACATTCATTGGAAGGGTTTGCCAAGCTTCCAAAAAACTACGAGTTTCCTGAAATCTCAGCAAACATTTTTTCACCCAATCTTGATGATACTTGCAGGTAATGATCAGTACACCAGTCCCACTTGGCTCACCAAATTTCGTTCTTCTAGGTTAAACCGTTCCTTTGCAGTAACCGTTTTCATGTTTAGGTTCCACTCTGTTTTCTCCTATATGGATACATGTAGTTGGAACTCTAAATCAAACACGGTTTGTGCTAGGTCTTTGAAACTTGGCACAATAATGTAGTTCCAAGTTCCATCGCTATGGTTTGTGTCCTATTGAAGTAGCCCCAAGCAGAGACTGACGAGAATCACATTCATTGGAAGGGGTTGCGAAGCTTCCAAAAAACTACGAGTTTCCTGAAATCTCAGCAAACATTTTTTCACCCAATCTTGATGATACTTGCAGGTAATGATCAGTACACCAGTCCCACTTGGCTCACCAAATTTCGTTCTTCTAGGTTAAACCGTTCCTTTGCAGTAACCGTTTTCATGTTTAGGTTTCACTCTGTTTTCTCCTATATGGATACATGTAGTTGGAACTCTAAATCAAACACGGTTTGTGCTAGCTCTTTGAAACTTGGCACAATAATGTAGTTCCAAGTTCTATCGCTATGGTTTGTGTCCTAGTGACATAACCCCAAGCAGAGACTGACGAGAATGACATTCATTGAAAGGGGTTGCGAAGCTTCCAAAAAACTACGAGTTTCCTGAAATCTCAGCAAACATTTTTTCACCCAATCTTGATGATAATTGCAGGTAATGATCAGTACAGCATTCCCACTAGGCTCACCAAATTTCGTTCTTCTAGGTTGAACCGTTCCTTTGCAGTAACCGTTTTCATGTTTAGGTTTCACTCTGTTTTCTCCTATATGGATACATGTATTTGGAACTCTAAATCAAACACGGTTTGTGCTAGCTCTTTGAAACATGGCACAATAATGTAGTTCCAAGTTCTATCGCTATGGTTTGTGTCCTATGGAAGTAGCCCCAAGCAGAGACTGACGAGAATCACATTCATTGGAAGGGGTTGCCAAACTTCCTAAAAACTACGAGTTTCCTGAAATTGTAGCAAAAATTTTTTCACCCAATCTTGATGATACTTGCAGGTAATGATCAGTACACCAGTCCCACTTGGCTCACCGAATTTCGTTCTTCTAGGTTAAACCGTTCCTTTGCAGTAACCGTTTTCATGTTTAGGTTTCACTCTGTTTTCTCCTATATGGATACATGTAGTTGGAACTCTAAATCAAACACGGTTTGTGCTAGCTCTTTGAAACTTGGCACAATAATGTAGTTCCAAGTTCTATCGCTATGGTTTGTGTCCTATGGAAGTAGCCCCAAGCAGAGACTGACGAGATTCACATTCATTGGAAGGGTTTGCCAAGCTTCCAAAAAACTACGAGTTTCCTGAAATCTCAGCAAACATTTTTTCACCCAATCTTGATGATACTTGCAGGTAATGATCAGTACACCAGTCCCACTTGGCTCACCAAATTTCGTTCTTCTAGGTTAAACCGTTCCTTTGCAGTAACCGTTTTCATGTTTAGGTTCCACTCTGTTTTCTCCTATATGGATACATGTAGTTGGAACTCTAAATTCAACACGGTTTGTGCTAGCTCTTTGAAACTTGGCACAAGAATGTAGTTCCAAGTTCTATCGCTATGGTTTGTGTCCTATTTAAGTAGCCCCAAGCAGAGAATGACGAGATTCACATTCCTTGGAAGGGGTTGCCAAGCTTCCAAAAAACTATGAGTTTCCTGAAATCTCAGCAAACATTTTTTCACCCAATCTTGATGATACTTGCAGGTAATGATCAGTACACCAATCCCACTTGGCTCACCAAATTTCTTTCTTCTAGGTTAAACCGTTCCTTTGCAGTAACCGTTTTCATGTTTAGGTTTCACTCTGTTTTCTCCTATATGGATACATGTAGTTGGAACTCTAAAGGAAACACGGTTTCTGTTAGCTCTTTGAAACTTGGCACAATAATGTAGTTCCAAGTTTTATCGCTATGGTTTGTGTCCTATGGAAGTAGCCCCAAGCAGAGACTGACGAGAATCACTTTCATTGAAAGGGGTTGCCAAGCTTCCAAAAAACTACGAGTTTCCTGAATTCTCAGCAAACATTTTTTCACCCAATCTTGATGATACTTGCAGGTAATGATCAGTACACCATTCCCACTAGGCTCAACAAATTTCGTTCTTCTAGGTTGAACCGTTCCTTTGCAGTAACCGTTTTCATGTTTAGATTTCACTCTGTTTTCTCCTATATGGATACATGTAGTTGGAACTCTAAATCAAACACGGTTTGTGCTAGCTCTTTGAAACTTGGCACAATAATGTAGTTCCAAGTTCTATCGCTATGGTTTGTGTCCTATGGAAGTAGCCCCAAGCAGAGACTGACGAGAATCACATTCATTGGAAGGGGTTGCCAAGCTTCCAAAAAACTACGAGTTTCCTGAAATCTTAGCAAACATTTTTTCACCCAATCTTGATGATACTTGCAGGTAATGATCAGTACACCAGTCCCACTTGGCTCACCAAATTTCGTTCTTCTAGGTTAAACCGTTCCTTTGCAGTAACCGTTTTCATGTTTAGGTTTCACTCTGTTTTCTCCTATATGGATACATGTAGTTGGAACTCTAAATCAAACACGGTTTCTGTTAGCTCTTTGATACTTGGCACAATAATATAGTTCCAAGTTCTATCGCTTTGGTTTGTGTCCTATTGAAGTAGCCCCAAGCAGAGACTGACGAGAATCACATTCATTGGAAGGGGTTGCCAAGCTTCCTAAAAACTACGAGTTTCCTGAAATCTCAGAAAACATTTTTTCACCCAATCTTGATGATATTTGCAGGTAATGATCAGTACACCAGTCCCACTTGGCTCACCAAATTTCGTTCTTCTAGGTTAAACCGTTACTTTGCAGTAACTGTTTTCATGTTTAGGTTTCACTCTGTTTTCTCTTATACGGATACGTGTAGTTGGAACTCTAAATCAAACGCGGTTTGTGCTAGCTCTTTGAAACTTGGCACAATAATGTAGTTCCAAGTTCTATCGCTATGGTTTGTGTCCTTTGGAAGTAGCCCCAAGCAGTGACTGACGAGAATGACATTCATTGAAAGGGGTTGCGAAGCTTCCAAAAAACTACGAGTTTCCTGAAATCTCAGCAAACATTTTTTCACCCAATCTTGATGATACTTGCAGGTAATGATCAGTACACCATTCCCACTAGGCTCACCAAATTTCGTTCTTCTAGGTTGAACCGTTCCTTTGCAGTAACCGTTTTCATGTTTAGGTTTCACTCTGTTTTCTCCTATATGGATACATGTAGTTGGAACTCTAAATCAAACACGGTTTGTGCTAGGTCTTTGAAACTTGGCACAATAATGTAGTTCCAAGTTCCATCGCTATGGATTGTGTCCTATTGAAGTAGCCCCAAGCAGAGACTGACGAGAATCACATTCATTGGAAGGGGTTGCCAAACTTCCTAAAAACTACGAGTTTCCTGAAATCGTAGCAAAAATTTTTTCACCCAATCTTGATGATACTTGCAGGTAATGATCAGTACACCAGTCCCACTTGGCTCACCGAATTTCGTTCTTCTAGGTTAAACCGTTCCTTTGCAGTAACCGTTTTCATGTTTAGGTTTCACTCTGTTTTCTCCTATATGGATACATGTAGTTGGAACTCTAAATCAAACACGGTTTGTGCTAGCTCTTTGAAACTTGGCACAATAATGTAGTTCCAAGTTCTATCGCTATGGTTTGTGTCCTATGGAAGTAGCCCCAAGCAGAGAATGACGAGATTCACATTCATTGGAAGGGTTTGCCAAGCTTCCAAAAAACTACGAGTTTCCTGAAATCTCAGCAAACATTTTTTCACCCAATCTTGATGATACTTGCAGGTAATGATCAGTACACCAGTCCCACTTGGCTCACCAAATTTCGTTCTTCTAGGTTAAACCGTTCCTTTGCAGTAACCGTTTTCATGTTTAGGTTCCACTCTGTTTTCTCCTATATGGATACATGTAGTTGGAACTCTAAATCAAACACGGTTTGTGCTAGGTCTTTGAAACTTGGCACAATAATGTAGTTCCAAGTTCCATCGCTATGGTTTGTGTCCTATTGAAGTAGCCCCAAGCAGAGACTGACGAGAATCACATTCATTGGAAGGGGTTGCGAAGCTTCCAAAAAACTACGAGTTTCCTGAAATCTCAGCAAACATTTTTTCACCCAATCTTGATGATACTTGCAGGTAATGATCAGTACACCAGTCCCACTTGGCTCACCAAATTTCGTTCTTCTAGGTTAAACCGTTCCTTTGCAGTAACCGTTTTCATGTTTAGGTTTCACTCTGTTTTCTCCTATATGGATACATGTAGTTGGAACTCTAAATCAAACACGGTTTGTGCTAGCTCTTTGAAACTTGGCACAATAATGTAGTTCCAAGTTCTATCGCTATGGTTTGTGTCCTAGTGACATAACCCCAAGCAGAGACTGACGAGAATGACATTCATTGAAAGGGGTTGCGAAGCTTCCAAAAAACTACGAGTTTCCTGAAATCTCAGCAAACATTTTTTCACCCAATCTTGATGATAATTGCAGGTAATGATCAGTACAGCATTCCCACTAGGCTCACCAAATTTCGTTCTTCTAGGTTGAACCGTTCCTTTGCAGTAACCGTTTTCATGTTTAGGTTTCACTCTGTTTTCTCCTATATGGATACATGTATTTGGAACTCTAAATCAAACACGGTTTGTGCTAGCTCTTTGAAACATGGCACAATAATGTAGTTCCAAGTTCTATCGCTATGGTTTGTGTCCTATGGAAGTAGCCCCAAGCAGAGACTGACGAGAATCACATTCATTGGAAGGGGTTGCCAAACTTCCTAAAAACTACGAGTTTCCTGAAATCGTAGCAAAAATTTTTTCACCCAATCTTGATGATACTTGCAGGTAATGATCAGTACACCAGTCCCACTTGGCTCACCGAATTTCGTTCTTCTAGGTTAAACCGTTCCTTTGCAGTAACCGTTTTCATGTTTAGGTTTCACTCTGTTTTCTCCTATATGGATACATGTAGTTGGAACTCTAAATCAAACACGGTTTGTGCTAGCTCTTTGAAACTTGGCACAATAATGTAGTTCCAAGTTCTATCAGTATGGTTTGTGTCCTATGGAAGTAGCCCCAAGCAGAGACTGACGAGATTCACATTCATTGGAAGGGTTTGCCAAGCTTCCAAAAAACTATGAGTTTCCTGAAATCTCAGCAAACATTTTTTCACCCAATCTTGATGATACTTGCAGGTAATGATCAGTACACCAGTCCCACTTGGCTCACCAAATTTCGTTCTTCTAGGTAAAACCATTCCTTTGCAGTAACCGTTTTCATGTTTAGGTTCCACTCTGTTTTCTCCTATATGGATACATGTAGTTGGAACTCTAAATCAAACACGGTTTGTGCTAGGTCTTTGAAACTTGGCACAATAATGTAGTTCCAAGTTCCATCGCTATGGTTTGTGTCCTATTGAAGTAGCCCCAAGCAGAGACTGACGAGAATCACATTCATTGGAAGGGGTTGCGAAGCTTCCAAAAAACTACGAGTTTCCTGAAATCTCAGCAAACATTTTTTCACCCAATCTTGATGATACTTGCAGGTAATGATCAGTACACCATTCCCACTAGGCTCACCAAATTTTGTTCTTCTAGGTTGAACCGTTCCTTTGCAGTAACCATTTTCATGTTTAGGTTTCACTCTGTTTTCTCCTATATGGATACATGTAGTTGGAACTCTAAATCAAACACGGTTTGTGCTAGCTCTTTGAAACATGGCACAATAATGTAGTTCCAAGTTCTATCGCTATGGTATGTGTCCTATGGAAGTAGCCCCAACCAGAAACTGACGAGAATCACATTCATTGGAAGGGGTTGCCAAACTTCCTAAAAACTACGAGTTTCCTGAAATCGTAGCAAAAATTTTTTCACCCAATCTTGATGATACTTGCAGGTAATGATCAGTACACCAGTCCCACTTTGCTCACCGAATTTCGTTCTTCTAGGTTAAACCGTTCCTTTGCGGTAACCGTTTTCATGTTTAGGTTTCACTCTGTTTTCTCCTATATGGATACATGTAGTTGGAACTCTAAATCAAACACGGTTTGTGCTAGCTCTTTGAAACTTGGCACAATAATGTAGTTCCAAGTTCTATCGCTATGGTTTGTGTCCATTTGATGTAGCCCCAAGCAGAGACTGACGAGATTCACATTCATTGGAAGGGTTTGCCAAGCTTCCAAAAAACTACGAGTTTCCTGAAATCTCAGCAAACATTTTTTCACCCAATCTTGATGATACTTGCAGGTAATGATCAGTACACCAGTCCCACTTGGCTCACCAAATTTCGTTCTTCTAGGTTAAACCGTTCCTTTGCAGTAACCGTTTTCATGTTTAGGTTCCACTCTGTTTTCTCCTATATGGATACATGTAGTTGGAACACTAAATCAAACACGGTTTGTGCTAGGTCTTTGAAACTTGGCACAATAATGTAGTTCCAAGTTCCATCGCTATGGTTTGTGTCCTATTGAAGTAGCCCCAAGCAGAGACTGACGAGAATCACATTCATTGGAAGGGGTTGCGAAGCTTCCAAAAAACTACGAGTTTCCTGAAATCTCAGCAAACATTTTTTCACCCAATCTTGATGATACTTGCAGGTAATGATCAGTACACCAATCCCACTTGGCTCACCAAATTTCATTCTCCTAGGTTAAACCGTTCCTTTGCAGTAACCGTTTTCATGTTTAGGTTTCACTCTGTTTTCTCCTATATGGATACATGTAGTTGGAACTCTAAATCAAACACGGTTTGTGCTAGCTCTTTGAAACTTGGCACAATAATGGAGTTCCAAGTTCTATCGCTATGGTTTGTGTCCTATTGAAGTAGCCCCAAGCAGAGACTGACGAGAATCACATTCACTGGAAGGTGTTGCCAAGCTTCCAAAAAACTACGAGTTTCCTGAAATCTCAGCAAACATTTCTTCACCCAATCTTGATGATACTTGCAGGTAATGATCAGTACACGATTCCCATTAGGCTCACCAAATTTCGTTCTTCTAGGTTGAACCGTTCCTTTGCAGTAACCGTTTTCATGTTTAGGTTTCACTCTGTTTTCTCCTATATGGATACATGTAGTTGGAACTCTAAATCAAACACGGTTTGTGCTAGGTCTTTGAAACTTGGCACAATAATGTAGTTCCAAGTTCCATCGCTATGGTTTGTGTCCTATTGAAGTAGCCCCAAGCAGAGACTGACGAGAATCACATTCATTGGAAGGGGTTGCCAAACTTCCTAAAAACTACGAGTTTCCTGAAATCGTAGCAAAAATTTTTTCACCCAATCTTGATGATACTTGCAGGTAATGATCAGTACACCAGTCCCACTTGGCTCACCGAATTTCGTTCTTCTAGGTTAAACCGTTCCTTTGCAGTAACCGTTTTCATGTTTAGGTTTCACTCTGTTTTCTCCTATATGGATACATGTAGTTGGAACTCTAAATCAAACACGGTTTGTGCTAGCTCTTTGAAACTTGGCACAACAATGTAGTTCCAAGTTCTATCGCTATGGTTTGTGTCCTATGGAAGTAGCCCCAAGCAGAGACTGACGAGATTCACATTCATTGGAAGGGTTTGCCAAGCTTCCAAAAAACTACGAGTTTCCTGAAATCTCAGCAAACATTTTTCACCCAATCTTGATGATACTTGCAGGTAATGATCAGTACACCAGTCCCACTTGGCTCACCAAATTTCGTTCTTCTAGGTAAAACCATTCCTTTGCAGTAACCGTTTTCATGTTTAGGTTCCACTCTGTTTTCTCCTATATGGATACATGTAGTTGGAACACTAAATCAAACACGGTTTGTGCTAGCTCTTTGAAACATGGCACAATAATGTAGTTCCAAGTTCTATCGCTATGGTATGTGTCCTATGGATGTAGCCCAAAGCAGAGACTGACGAGAATCACATTCATTGGAAGGGGTTGCCAAACTTCCTAAAAACTACGAGTTTCCTGAAATCGTAGCAAAAATTTTTTCACCCAATCTTGATGATACTTGCAGGTAATGATCAGTACACCAGTCCCACTTGGCTCACCGAATTTCGTTCTTCTAGGTTAAACCGTTCCTTTGCGGTAACCGTTTTCATGTTTAGGTTTCACTCTGTTTTCTCCTATATGGATACATGTAGTTGGAACTCTAAATCAAACATGGTTTGTGCTAGCTCTTTGAAACTTGGCACAATAATGTAGTTCCAAGTTCTATCGGTATGGTTTGTGTCCTATGGAAGTAGCCCCAAGCAGAGACTGACGAGATTCACATTCATTGGAAGGGTTTGCCAAGCTTCCAAAAAACTACGAGTTTCCTGAAATCTGAGCAAACATTTTTTCACCCAATCTTGATGATACTTGCAAGTAATGATCAGTACACCAGTCCCACTTGGCTCACCAAATTTCGTTCTTCTAGGTTAAACCGTTCCTTTGCAGTAACCGTTTTCATGTTTAGGTTCCACTCTGTTTTCTCCTATATGGATACATGTAGTTGGAACACTAAATCAAACACGGTTTGTGCTAGGTCTTTGAAACTTGGCACAATAATGTAGTTCCAAGTTCCATCTCTATGGTTTGTGTCCTATTGAAGTAGCCCCAAGCAGAGACTGACGAGAATCACATTCATTGGAAGGGGTTGCGAAGCTTCCAAAAAACTACGAGTTTCCTGAAATCCCAGCAAACATTTTTTCACCCAATCTTGATGATACTTGCAGGTAATGATCAGTACACCAATCCCACTTGGCTCACCAAATTTCGTTCTCCTAGGTTAAACCGTTCCTTTGCAGTAACCGTTTTTATGTTTAGGTTTCACTCTGTTTTCTCCTATATGGATACATGTAGTTGGAACTCTAAATCAAACACGGTTTGTGCTAGCTCTTTGAAACTTGGCACAATAATGGAGTTCCAAGTTCTATCGCAATGGTTTGTGTCCTATTGAAGTAGCCCCAAGCAGAGACTGACGAGAATCACATTCACTGGAAGGTGTTGCCAAGCTTCCAAAAAACTACGAGTTTCCTGAAATCTCAGCAAACATTTCTTCACCCAATCTTGATGATACTTGCAGGTAATGATCAGTACACGATTCCCATTAGGCTCACCAAATTTCGTTCTTCTAGGTTGAACCGTTCCTTTGCAGTAACCGTTTTCATGTTTAGGTTTCACTCTGTTTTCTCCTATATGGATACATGTATTTGGAACTCTAAATCAAACACGGTTTGTGCTAGCTCTTTGAAACTTGGCACAATAATGTAGTTCCAA
This sequence comes from Urocitellus parryii, assembly GCF_045843805.1. Taxonomy (NCBI): domain Eukaryota; kingdom Metazoa; phylum Chordata; class Mammalia; order Rodentia; family Sciuridae; genus Urocitellus; species Urocitellus parryii. The sequence continues at coordinate 54,495 of NW_027552393.1, read as the reverse complement.
GTTCTATCGCTATGGTTTGTGTCCTATGGAAGTAGCCCCAAGCAGAGACTGACGAGAATCACATTCATTGGAAGGGGTTGCCAAGCTTCCTAAAAACTACGAGTTTCCTGAAATCTTAGCAAACATTTTTTCACCCAATCTTGATGATACTTGCAGGTAATGATCAGTACACCAGTCCCACTTGGCTCACCAAATTTCGTTCTTCTAGGTTAAACCGTTCCTTTGCAGTAACCGTTTTCATGTTTAGGTTTCACTCTGTTTTCTCCTATATGGATACATGTAGTTGGAACTCTAAATCAAACACGGTTTGTGCTAGCTCTTTGAAACTTGGCACAATAATGTAGTTCCAAGTTCTATCACTATGGTTTGTGTCCTATGGAAGTAGCCCCAAGCAGAGACTGACGAGAATCACATTCATTGGAAGGGGTTGCCAAGCTTCCTAAAAACTACGAGTTTCCTGAAATCTCAGCAAACATTTTTTCACCCAATCTTGATGATACTTGCAGGTAATGATCAGTACACCAGTCCCACTTGGCTCACCAAATTTCGTTCTTCTAGGTTAAACCGTTCCTTTGCGGTAACCGTTTTCATGTTTAGGTTTCACTCTGTTTTCTCCTATATGGATACATGTAGTTGGAACTCTAAATCAAACACGGTTTGTGCTAGCTCTTTGAAACTTGGCACAATAATGTAGTTCCAAGTTCTATCGCTATGGTTTGTGTCCATTTGATGTAGCCCCAAGCAGAGACTGACGAGATTCACATTCATTGGAAGGGTTTGCCAAGCTTCCAAAAAACTACGAGTTTCCTGAAATCTCAGCAAACATTTTTTCACCCAATCTTGATGATACTTGCAGGTAATGATCAGTACACCAGTCCCACTTGGCTCACCAAATTTCGTTCTTCTAGGTTAAAGCGTTCCTTTGCAGTAACCGTTTTCATGTTTAGGTTCCACTCTGTTTTCTCCTATATGGATACATGTAGTTGGAACTCTAAATCAAACACGGTTTGTGCTAGGTCTTTGAAACTTGGCACAATAATGTAGTTCCAAGTTCCATCGCTATGGTTTGTGTCCTATTGAAGTAGCCCCAAGCAGAGACTGACGAGAATCACATTCATTGGAAGGGGTTGCGAAGCTTCCAAAAAACTACGAGTTTCCTGAAATCTCAGCAAACATTTTTTCACCCAATCTTGATGATACTTGCAGGTAATGATCAGTACACCAATCCCACTTGGCTCACCAAATTTCGTTCTCCTAGGTTAAACCGTTCCTTTGCAGTAACCGTTTTCATGTTTAGGTTTCACTCTGTTTTCTCCTATATGGATACATGTAGTTGGAACTCTAAATCAAACACGGTTTGTGCTAGCTCTTTGAAACTTGGCACAATAATGGAGTTCCAAGTTCTATCGCTATGGTTTGTGTCCTATTGAAGTAGCCCCAAGCAGAGACTGACGAGAATCACATTCACTGGAAGGTGTTGCCAAGCTTCCAAAAAACTACGAGTTTCCTGAAATCTCAGCAAACATTTCTTCACCCAATCTTGATGATACTTGCAGGTAATGATCAGTACACGATTCCCATTAGGCTCACCAAATTTCGTTCTTCTAGGTTGAACCGTTCCTTTGCAGTAACCGTTTTCATGTTTAGGTTTCACTCTGTTTTCTCCTATATGGATACATGTAGTTGGAACTCTAAATCAAACACGGTTTGTGCTAGGTCTTTGAAACTTGGCACAATAATGTAGTTCCAAGTTCCATCGCTATGGTTTGTGTCCTATTGAAGTAGCCCCAAGCAGAGACTGACGAGAATCACATTCATTGGAAGGGGTTGCCAAACTTCCTAAAAACTACGAGTTTCCTGAAATCGTAGCAAAAATTTTTTCACCCAATCTTGATGATACTTGCAGGTAATGATCAGTACACCAGTCCCACTTGGCTCACCGAATTTCGTTCTTCTAGGTTAAACCGTTCCTTTGCAGTAACCGTTTTCATGTTTAGGTTTCACTCTGTTTTCTCCTATATGGATACATGTAGTTGGAACTCTAAATCAAACACGGTTTGTGCTAGCTCTTTGAAACTTGGCACAACAATGTAGTTCCAAGTTCTATCGCTATGGTTTGTGTCCTATGGAAGTAGCCCCAAGCAGAGACTGACGAGATTCACATTCATTGGAAGGGTTTGCCAAGCTTCCAAAAAACTACGAGTTTCCTGAAATCTCAGCAAACATTTTTCACCCAATCTTGATGATACTTGCAGGTAATGATCAGTACACCAGTCCCACTTGGCTCACCAAATTTCGTTCTTCTAGGTAAAACCATTCCTTTGCAGTAACCGTTTTCATGTTTAGGTTCCACTCTGTTTTCTCCTATATGGATACATGTAGTTGGAACACTAAATCAAACACGGTTTGTGCTAGCTCTTTGAAACATGGCACAATAATGTAGTTCCAAGTTCTATCGCTATGGTATGTGTCCTATGGATGTAGCCCAAAGCAGAGACTGACGAGAATCACATTCATTGGAAGGGGTTGCCAAACTTCCTAAAAACTACGAGTTTCCTGAAATCGTAGCAAAAATTTTTTCACCCAATCTTGATGATACTTGCAGGTAATGATCAGTACACCAGTCCCACTTGGCTCACCGAATTTCGTTCTTCTAGGTTAAACCGTTCCTTTGCGGTAACCGTTTTCATGTTTAGGTTTCACTCTGTTTTCTCCTATATGGATACATGTAGTTGGAACTCTAAATCAAACATGGTTTGTGCTAGCTCTTTGAAACTTGGCACAATAATGTAGTTCCAAGTTCTATCGGTATGGTTTGTGTCCTATGGAAGTAGCCCCAAGCAGAGACTGACGAGATTCACATTCATTGGAAGGGTTTGCCAAGCTTCCAAAAAACTACGAGTTTCCTGAAATCTGAGCAAACATTTTTTCACCCAATCTTGATGATACTTGCAAGTAATGATCAGTACACCAGTCCCACTTGGCTCACCAAATTTCGTTCTTCTAGGTTAAACCGTTCCTTTGCAGTAACCGTTTTCATGTTTAGGTTCCACTCTGTTTTCTCCTATATGGATACATGTAGTTGGAACACTAAATCAAACACGGTTTGTGCTAGGTCTTTGAAACTTGGCACAATAATGTAGTTCCAAGTTCCATCTCTATGGTTTGTGTCCTATTGAAGTAGCCCCAAGCAGAGACTGACGAGAATCACATTCATTGGAAGGGGTTGCGAAGCTTCCAAAAAACTACGAGTTTCCTGAAATCCCAGCAAACATTTTTTCACCCAATCTTGATGATACTTGCAGGTAATGATCAGTACACCAATCCCACTTGGCTCACCAAATTTCGTTCTCCTAGGTTAAACCGTTCCTTTGCAGTAACCGTTTTTATGTTTAGGTTTCACTCTGTTTTCTCCTATATGGATACATGTAGTTGGAACTCTAAATCAAACACGGTTTGTGCTAGCTCTTTGAAACTTGGCACAATAATGGAGTTCCAAGTTCTATCGCAATGGTTTGTGTCCTATTGAAGTAGCCCCAAGCAGAGACTGACGAGAATCACATTCACTGGAAGGTGTTGCCAAGCTTCCAAAAAACTACGAGTTTCCTGAAATCTCAGCAAACATTTCTTCACCCAATCTTGATGATACTTGCAGGTAATGATCAGTACACGATTCCCATTAGGCTCACCAAATTTCGTTCTTCTAGGTTGAACCGTTCCTTTGCAGTAACCGTTTTCATGTTTAGGTTTCACTCTGTTTTCTCCTATATGGATACATGTAGTTGGAACTCTAAATCAAACACGGTTTGTGCTAGCTCTTTGAAACTTGGCACAATAATGTAGTTCCAAGTTCTATCGCTATGGTTTGTGTCCTATGGAAGTAGCCCCAAGCAGAGACTGACGAGAATCACATTCATTGGAAGGGGTTGCCAAGCTTCCTAAAAACTACGAGTTTCCTGAAATCTTAGCAAACATTTTTTCACCCAATCTTGATGATACTTGCAGGTAATGATCAGTACACCAGTCCCACTTGGCTCACCAAATTTCGTTCTTCTAGGTTAAACCGTTCCTTTGCAGTAACCGTTTTCATGTTTAGGTTTCACTCTGTTTTCTCCTATATGGATACATGTAGTTGGAACTCTAAATCAAACACGGTTTGTGCTAGCTCTTTGAAACTTGGCACAATAATGTAGTTCCAAGTTCTATCACTATGGTTTGTGTCCTATGGAAGTAGCCCCAAGCAGAGACTGACGAGAATCACATTCATTGGAAGGGGTTGCCAAGCTTCCTAAAAACTACGAGTTTCCTGAAATTTCAGCAAACATTTTTTCACCCAATCTTGATGATACTTGCAGGTAATGATCAGTACACCAGTCCCACTTGGCTCACCAAATTTCGTTCTTCTAGGTTAAACCGTTCCTTTGCAGTAACCGTTTTCATGTTTAGGTTTCACTCTGTTTTCTCCTATATGGATACATGTAGTTGGAACTCTAAATCAAACACGGTTTCTGTTAGCTCTTTGAAACTTGGCACAATAATGTAGTTCCAAGTTCTATCGCTATGGTTTGTGTCCATTTGATGTAGCCCCAAGCAGAGACTGACGAGATTCACATTCATTGGAAGGGTTTGCCAAGCTTCCAAAAAACTACGAGTTTCCTGAAATCTCAGCAAACATTTTTTCACCCAATCTTGATGATACTTGCAGGTAATGATCAGTACACCAGTCCCACTTGGCTCACCAAATTTCGTTCTTCTAGGTTAAAGCGTTCCTTTGCAGTAACCGTTTTCATGTTTAGGTTCCACTCTGTTTTCTCCTATATGGATACATGTAGTTGGAACTCTAAATCAAACACGGTTTGTGCTAGCTCTTTGAAACTTGGCACAATAATGTAGTTCCAAGTTCCATCGCTATGGTTTGTGTCCTATTGAAGTAGCCCCAAGCAGAGACTGACGAGAATCACATTCATTGGAAGGGGTTGCGAAGCTTCCAAAAAACTACGAGTTTCCTGAAATCTCAGCAAACATTTTTTCACCCAATCTTGATGATAATTGCAGGTAATGATCAGTACAGCATTCCCACTAGGCTCACCAAATTTCGTTCTTCTAGGTTGAACCGTTCCTTTGCAGTAACCGTTTTCATGTTTAGGTTTCACTCTGTTTTCTCCTATATGGATACATGTATTTGGAACTCTAAATCAAACACGGTTTGTGCTAGCTCTTTGAAACATGGCACAATAATGTAGTTCCAAGTTCTATCGCTATGGTTTGTGTCCTATGGAAGTAGCCCCAAGCAGAGACTGACGAGAATCACATTCATTGGAAGGGGTTGCCAAACTTCCTAAAAACTACGAGTTTCCTGAAATCGTAGCAAAAATTTTTTCACCCAATCTTGATGATACTTGCAGGTAATGATCAGTACACCAGTCCCACTTGGCTCACCGAATTTCGTTCTTCTAGGTTAAACCGTTCCTTTGCAGTAACCGTTTTCATGTTTAGGTTTCACTCTGTTTTCTCCTATATGGATACATGTAGTTGGAACTCTAAATCAAACACGGTTTGTGCTAGCTCTTTGAAACTTGGCACAATAATGTAGTTCCAAGTTCTATCAGTATGGTTTGTGTCCTATGGAAGTAGCCCCAAGCAGAGACTGACGAGATTCACATTCATTGGAAGGGTTTGCCAAGCTTCCAAAAAACTATGAGTTTCCTGAAATCTCAGCAAACATTTTTTCACCCAATCTTGATGATACTTGCAGGTAATGATCAGTACACCAGTCCCACTTGGCTCACCAAATTTCGTTCTTCTAGGTAAAACCATTCCTTTGCAGTAACCGTTTTCATGTTTAGGTTCCACTCTGTTTTCTCCTATATGGATACATGTAGTTGGAACTCTAAATCAAACACGGTTTGTGCTAGGTCTTTGAAACTTGGCACAATAATGTAGTTCCAAGTTCCATCGCTATGGTTTGTGTCCTATTGAAGTAGCCCCAAGCAGAGACTGACGAGAATCACATTCATTGGAAGGGGTTGCGAAGCTTCCAAAAAACTACGAGTTTCCTGAAATCTCAGCAAACATTTTTTCACCCAATCTTGATTATACTTGCAGGTAATGATCAGTACACCATTCCCACTAGGCTCACCAAATTTTGTTCTTCTAGGTTGAACCGTTCCTTTGCAGTAACGGTTTTCATGTTTAGGTTTCACTCTGTTTTCTCCTATATGGATACATGTAGTTGGAACTCTAAATCAAACACGGTTTGTGCTAGCTCTTTGAAACATGGCACAATAATGTAGTTCCAAGTTCTATCGCTATGGTATGTGTCCTATGGAAGTAGCCCCAAGCAGAGACTGACGAGAATCACATTCATTGGAAGGGGTTGCCAAACTTCCTAAAAACTACGAGTTTCCTGAAATCGTAGCAAAAATTTTTTCACCCAATCTTGATGATACTTGCAGGTAATGATCAGTACACCAGTCCCACTTTGCTCACCGAATTTCGTTCTTCTAGGTTAAACCGTTCCTTTGCGGTAACCGTTTTCATGTTTAGGTTTCACTCTGTTTTCTCCTATATGGATACATGTAGTTGGAACTCTAAATCAAACACGGTTTGTGCTAGCTCTTTGAAACTTGGCACAATAATGTAGTTCCAAGTTCTATCGGTATGGTTTGTGTCCTATGGAAGTAGCCCCAAGCAGAGACTGACGAGATTCACATTCATTGGAAGGGTTTGCCAAGCTTCCAAAAAACTACGAGTTTCCTGAAATCTCAGCAAACATTTTTTCACCCAATCTTGATGATACTTGCAGGTAATGATCAGTACACCAGTCCCACTTGGCTCACCAAATTTCGTTCTTCTAGGTTAAACCGTTCCTTTGCAGTAACCGTTTTCATGTTTAGGTTCCACTCTGTTTTCTCCTATATGGATACATGTAGTTGGAACACTAAATCAAACACGGTTTGTGCTAGGTCTTTGAAACTTGGCACAATAATGTAGTTCCAAGTTCCATCGCAATGGTTTGTGTCCTATTGAAGTAGCCCCAAGCAGAGACTGACGAGAATCACATTCATTGGAAGGGGTTGCGAAGCATCCAAAAAACTACGAGTTTCCTGAAATCTCAGCAAACATTTTTTCACCCAATCTTGATGATACTTGCAGGTAATGATCAGTACACCAATCCCACTTGGCTCACCAAATTTCGTTCTCCTAGGTTAAACCGTTCCTTTGCAGTAACCGTTTTCATGTTTAGGTTTCACTCTGTTTTCTCCTATATGGATACATGTAGTTGGAACTCTAAATCAAACACGGTTTGTGCTAGCTCTTTGAAACTTGGCACAATAATGGAGTTCCAAGTTCTATCGCTATGGTTTGTGTCCTATTGAAGTAGCCCCAAGCAGAGACTGACGAGAATCACATTCACTGGAAGGTGTTGCCAAGCTTCCAAAAAACTACGAGTTTCCTGAAATCTCAGCAAACATTTCTTCACCCAATCTTGATGATACTTGCAGGTAATGATCAGTACACGATTCCCATTAGGCTCACCAAATTTCGTTCTTCTAGGTTGAACCGTTCCTTTGCAGTAACCGTTTTCATGTTTAGGTTTCACTCTGTTTTCTCCTATATGGATACATGTAGTTGGAACTCTAAATCAAACACGGTTTGTGCTAGGTCTTTGAAACTTGGCACAATAATGTAGTTCCAAGTTCCATCGCTATGGTTTGTGTCCTATTGAAGTAGCCCCAAGCAGAGACTGACGAGAATCACATTCATTGGAAGGGGTTGCCAAACTTCCTAAAAACTACGAGTTTCCTGAAATCGTAGCAAAAATTTTTTCACCCAATCTTGATGATACTTGCAGGTAATGATCAGTACACCAGTCCCACTTGGCTCACCGAATTTCGTTCTTCTAGGTTAAACCGTTCCTTTGCGGTAACCGTTTTCATGTTTAGGTTTCACTCTGTTTTCTCCTATATGGATACATGTAGTTGGAACTCTAAATCAAACGTGGTTTGTGCTAGCTCTTTGAAACTTGGCACAATAATGTAGTTCCAAGTTCTATCGGTATGGTTTGTGTCCTATGGAAGTAGCCCCAAGCAGAGACTGACGAGATTCACATTCATTGGAAGGGTTTGCCAAGCTTCCAAAAAACTACGAGTTTCCTGAAATCTGAGCAAACATTTTTTCACCCAATCTTGATGATACTTGCAAGTAATGATCAGTACACCAGTCCCACTTTGCTCACCAAATTTCGTTCTTCTAGGTTAAACCGTTCCTTTGCAGTAACCGTTTTCATGTTTAGGTTCCACTCTGTTTTCTCCTATATGGATACATGTAGTTGGAACACTAAATCAAACACGGTTTTTGCTAGGTCTTTGAAACTTGGCACAATAATGTAGTTCCAAGTTCCATCTCTATGGTTTGTGTCCTATTGAAGTAGCCCCAAGCAGAGACTGACGAGAATCACATTCATTGGAAGGGGTTGCGAAGCTTCCAAAAAACTACGAGTTTCCTGAAATCCCAGCAAACATTTTTTCACCCAATCTTGATGATACTTGCAGGTAATGATCAGTACACCAATCCCACTTGGCTCACCAAATTTCGTTCTCCTAGGTTAAACCGTTCCTTTGCAGTAACCGTTTTTATGTTTAGGTTTCACTCTGTTTTCTCCTATATGGATACATGTAGTTGGAACTCTAAATCAAACACGGTTTGTGCTAGCTCTTTGAAACTTGGCCACAATAATGGAGTTCCAAGTTCTATCGCAATGGTTTGTGTCCTATTGAAGTAGCCCCAAGCAGAGACTGACGAGAATCACATTCACTGGAAGGTGTTGCCAAGCTTCCAAAAAACTACGAGTTTCCTGAAATCTCAGCAAACATTTCTTCACCCAATCTTGATGATACTTGCAGGTAATGATCAGTACACGATTCCCATTAGGCTCACCAAATTTTGTTCTTCTAGGTTGAACCGTTCCTTTGCAGTAACCGTTTTCATGTTTAGGTTTCACTCTGTTTTCTCCTATATGGATACATGTAGTTGGAACTCTAAATCAAACACGGTTTGTGCTAGCTCTTTGAAACTTGGCACAATAATGTAGTTCCAAGTTCTATCGCTATGGTTTGTGTCCTATGGAAGTAGCCCCAAGCAGAGACTGACGAGAATCACATTCATTGGAAGGGGTTGCCAAGCTTCCTAAAAACTACGAGTTTCCTGAAATCTTAGCAAACATTTTTTCACCCAATCTTGATGATACTTGCAGGTAATGATCAGTACACCAGTCCCACTTGGCTCACCAAATTTCGTTCTTCTAGGTTAAACCGTTCCTTTGCAGTAACCGTTTTCATGTTTAGGTTTCACTCTGTTTTCTCCTATATGGATACATGTAGTTGGAACTCTAAATCAAACACGGTTTGTGCTAGCTCTTTGAAACTTGGCACAATAATGTAGTTCCAAGTTCTATCACTATGGTTTGTGTCCTATGGAAGTAGCCCAAGCAGAGACTGACGAGAATCACATTCATTGGAATGGGTTGCCAAGCTTCCTAAAAACTACGAGTTTCCTGAAATCTCAGCAAACATTTTTTCACCCAATCTTGATGATACTTGCAGGTAATGATCAGTACACCAGTCCCACTTGGCTCACCAAATTTCGTTCTTCTAGGTTAAACCGTTCCTTTGCAGTAACCGTTTTCATGTTTAGGTTTCACTCTGTTTTCTCCTATATGGATACATGTAGTTGGAACTCTAAATCAAACACGGTTTCTGTTAGCTTCTTTGAAACTTGGCACAATAATGTAGTTCCAAGTTCTATCGCTATGGTTTGTGTCCATTTGACGTAGCCCCAAGCAGAGACTGACGAGATTCACATTCATTGGAAGGGGTTGGCCAAGATTCCAAAAAACTACGAGTTTCCTGAAATCTCAGCAAACATTTTTTCACCCAATCTTGATGATACTTGCAGGTAATGATCAGTACACCAGTCCCACTTGGCTCACCAAATTTCGTTCTTCTAGGTTAAACCGTTCCTTTGCAGTAACCGTTTTCATGTTTAGGTTTCACTCTGTTTTCTCCTATATGGATACATGTAGTTCGAACTCTAAATCAAACACGGTTTGTGCTAGCTCTTTGAAACTTGGCACAATAATGTAGTTCCAAGTTCTATTGCTATGGTTTGTGTCCTATTGAAGTAGCCCCAAGCAGAGACTGACGAGAATCACATTCACTGGAAGGGGTTGCCAAGCTTCCAAAAAACTACGAGTTTCCTGAAATCTCAGCAAACATTTTTTCACCCAATCTTGATGATACTTGCAGGTAATGATCAGTACACCATTCCCACTAGGCTCACCAAATTTCGTTCTTCTAGGTTAAACCGTTCCTTTGCAGTAACCGTTTTCATGTTTAGGTTTCACTCTGTTTTCTCCTATATGGATACATGTAGTTGGAACTCTAAATCAAACACGGTTTGTGCTAGCTCTTTGAAACTTGGCACAATAATGTAGTTCCAAGTTCTAACGCTATGGTTTGTGTCCTATGGAAGTAGCCCCAAGCAGAGACTGACGAGAATCACATTCATTGGAAGGGGTTGCCAAGCTTCCTAATAACTACGAGTTTCCTGAAATCTTAGCAAACATTTTTTCACCCAATCTTGATGATACTTGCAGGTAATGATCAGTACACCAGTCCCACTTGGCTCACTAAATTCCGTTCTTCTAGGTTAAACCGTTCCTTTGCAGTAACCGTTTTCATGTTTAGGTTTCACTCTGTTTTCTCCTATATGGATACATGTAGTTGGAACTCTAAATTCAACACGGTTTGTGCTAGCTCTTTGAAACTTGGCTCAAGAATTTAGTTCCAAGTTCTATCGCTATGGTTTGTGTCCTATTTAAGTAGCCCCAAGCAGAGAATGACGAGATTCACATTCATTGGAAGGGGTTGCCAAGCTTCCAAAAAACTACGAGTTTCCTGAAATCTGAGCAAACATTTTTTCACCCAATCTTGATGATACTTGCAGGTAATGATCAGTACACCAGTCCACTTGGCTCACCAAATTACGTTCTTCTAGGTTAAACCGTTCCTTTTCAGTTACCGTTTTCATGTTTAGGTTTCACTCTGTTTTCTCCTATATGGATACATGTAGTTGGAACTCTAAATCAAACACGGTTTGTGCTAGCTCTTTGAAACTTGGCACAATAATGTAGTTCCAAGTTCTATCGCTATGGTTTGTGTCCTATGGAAGTAGCCCCAAGCAGAGACTGACGAGAATCACATTCATTGGAAGGGGTTGCCAAGCTTCCTAAAAACTACTAGTTTCCTGAAATCTCAGCAAACATTTTTTCACCCAATCTTGATGATACTTGCAGGTAATGATCAGTACACCAATCCCACTTGGCTCACCAATTTCGTTCTTCTAGGTTAAACCGTTCCTTTGCAGTAACCGTTTTCATGTTTAGGTTTCACTCTGTTTTCTCCTATATGGATACATGTATTTGGAACTCTAAATCAAACACGGTTTCTGTTAGCTCTTTGAACCTTGGCACAATAATGTAGTTCCAAGTTTTATCGCTATGGTTTGTGTCCTATGGAAGTAGCCCCAAGCAGAGACTGACGAGAATCACTTTTATTGAAAGGGTTGCCAGGCTTCCAAAAAACTACGAGTTTCCTGAAATCTCAGCAAACATTTTTTTCACACAATCTTGATGATACTTGCAGGTAATGATCAGTACACCATTCCCACTAGGCTCACCAAATTTCGTTCTTCTAGGTTAAACCGTTCCTTTGCAGTAACCGTTTTCATGTTTAGGTTTCAGTCTGTTTTCTCCTATATGGATACATGTAGTTGGAACTCTAAATCAAACACGGTTTGTGCTAGCTCTTTGAAACTTGGCACAATAATGTAGTTTCAAGATCTATCGCTATGGTTTGTGTCCTATTGAAGTAGCGCCAAGCAGAGAATGACGAGATTCACATTCATTGGAAGGGGTTGCAAAGCTTCCAAAAAACTACGAGTTTCCTGAAATCTGAGCAAACATTTTTTCACCCAATCTTGATGATACTTGCAGGTAAGGATCAGTACACCAGTCCCACTTGGGTCACCAAATTTCGTTCTTCTAGGTTTAAACCGTTCCTTTGCAGTAACCGTTTTCATGTTTAGGTTCCACTCTGTTTTCTCCTATATGGATACATGCAGTTGGAACTCTAAATGAAACACGGTTTGTGCTAGGTCTTTGAACTTGGCAAAATAATGTAGTTCCAAGTTCCATCGCTATGGTTTGTGTCCTATTGAAGTAGCCCGAAGCACAGACTGACGAGATCACATTCATTGAAGGGGTTGCCAAGCTTCCAAAAAACTACGAGTTTCCTGAAATCTCAGCAAACATTTTTCACCCAATCTTGATGATACTTGCAGGTAATGATAAGTATACCAATCCCACTAGGCTCAGCAAATTTCGTTCTTCTAGGTTAAACCGTTCCTTTGCAGTTACCGTTTTCATGTTTAGGTTTCACTCTTTTTTCTCCTATAGTGGATACATGTAGTTGGAACTCTAAATCAAACACGGTTTGTGCTAGCTCTTTGAAACTTGGCACAATAATATAGTTCCAAGTTCTATCGCTATGGTTTGTGTCCTATGGAAGTAGCCCCAAGCAGAGACTGACGAGAATCACATTCATTGGAAGGGGTTGCCAAGCTCCTAAAACTCCGAGTTTCCAGAAATCTCAGCAAACATTTTTCTCCCAATCTTGATGATACTTGCAGGTAATGATCAGTACACCATTCCCACTTGGCTCACCAAATTTCGTTCTTCTAGGTTGAACCGTTCCTTTGCAGTAACCGTTTTCATGTTTAGGTTTCACTCTGTTTTCTCCTATATGGATACATGTAGTTGGAACTCTAAATCAAACACGGTTTGTGCTAGCTCTTTGAAACTTGGCACAATAATGGAGTTCCAAGTTCTATCGCTATGGGTTTGTGTCCTATGGAAGTAGCCCCAAGCAGAGACTGACGAGAATCACATTCATTGGAAGGGGTTGCAAAGCTTCCTAAAAACTACTAGTTTCCTGAAATCTTAGCAACATTTTTTCACCCAATCTTGATGATACTTGCAGGTAATGATCAGTACACCAGTCCCAGTGGCTCACCAAATTTCGTTCTTCTAGGTTAACCGTTCCTTTGCAGTAACCGTTTTCATGTTTAGGTTTCACTCTGTTTTCTCCTATATGGATACATGTAGTTCGAACTCTAAAACAAACACGATTTGTGCTAGCTCTTTGAAACTTGGCAAATAATGTAGTTCCAAGTTCTATCGCTATGGTTTGTGTCCTATTGAAGTAGCCACAAGCAGAGACTGACGAGAATCACATTCATTGGAAGGGGTTGCCGAAGCTTCCATAAAACTACGAGTTTCCTGAAATCTCAGCAAACATTTTTTCACCCAATCTTGATGATACTTGCAGGTAATGATCAGTACACCAATCCCACTTGGCTCACCAAATTTCGTTCTTCTAGGTTTAAACCGTTCCTTTGCAGTAACCGTTTTCATGTTTAGGTTTCACTCTGTTTTCTCCTATATGGATACATGTAGTTGGAACTCTAAATCAAACACGGTTTGTGACTAGCTCTTTGAAACTTGGGCACAATAATGTAGATCCAAGTTCTATCGCTATGGTTTGTTTCCTATTGACATAGCCCCAAGCAGAGACTGACGAGATTCACATTCATTGGAAGGGGTTGCCAAGCTTCCAAAAAACTACGAGTTTCCTGAAATCTCAGCAAACATTTTTTAACCCAATCTTGATGATACTTTGCAGTAATGATCAGGACACCAGTCCCACTTGGCTCACCAAATTTCGTTCTTCTCAGTTAAACCGTACCTTTGCAGTAACCGTATCATATTTAGGTTTCACTCTGTTTTCTCCTATATGGATACATTAGTTGGAACTCTAAATCAAACACGGTTTGTGCTAGCTCTTTGAAACTTGGCACAATAATGTAGTTCCAAGTTCTCTCGCTATGGTTTGTGTCCTATGGAAGTAGCCACAAGCAGAGACTGACGAGAATCACTTTCATTGAAAGGGGTTGCCAAGCTTCCAAAAACTAGGAGTTTTCCTGAAATCTCAGCAAACATTTTTTCACCCAATCTTGATGATACTGGCAGCTAATGATAAGTACACCAATCCCACATGGCACACCAAAATTTCGTTCTTCTAGGTTAAACCGTTCCTTTGCAGGAACCGTTTTCATGTTTAGGTTTCACTCTGTTTTCTCCTATATGGATACATGTAGTTGGAACTCTAAATCAAACACTGGTTTGTGCTAGCTCTTTGAAACTGGCACAATAATGTAGTTCCAAATTCTATCGCTATGGTTTGTGTCCTATGGAAGTAGCCCCAAACAGAGACTGACGAGAATCACTTTCATTGAAAGGGGTTGCCAAGCTTCCAAAAAACTGCGAGTTTCCTGAAACCTCAGCAAACATTTTTTTCACCCTATTTGATGATACTTGCAGGTAATGATCAGTACACCAGTCCCACTTGGCTCACCAAATTTCGTTCTTCTAGGTTAAACCGTTCCTTTGCAGGAACCCTGTTTCATGTTTAGGTTTTACTCTGTTTTCTCCTTTATGGATACATGTAGTTGGAACTCTAAATCAAACACGGTTTGTGCTAGCTCTTTGAAACTTGGCACAATAATGTAGTTCCAAGTTCTATCGCTATTTTTTGTGTCCTATTGAAGTAGCCCCAAGCAGAGACTGACGAGAATCACATTCATTTGAAGGGGTTGCCAAGCTTCCAAAAAACTACGAGTTTCCTGAAATCTCAGCAAACATTTTTTCCACCCAATCTTCATGGTAATGGCAGGTAATGATCAGTACACCAATCCCACTTGGCTCACCAAATTTCGTTCTTGTAGGTTAAACTGTTCCTTTCCAGTAACCGTTTTCATGTTTAGGTTTCACTCTGATTTCTCCTATATGGATATATGTATTTGGAACTCTAAATCAAACACGGTTTGTGCTAGCTCTTTGAAACTTCACACAATAATGTAGTTCCAAGTTCTATCGCTATTTTTTGTGTCCTATTGAAGTAGCCCCAAGGAGAGACTGACGAGAATCACATTCATTGGAAGGGGTTGCGAAGCTTCCAAAAAACTACGAGTTTCCTGAAATCTCAGCAAACATTTTTTCACCCAATCTTGATGACACTTGCAGGTAATGATCAGTACACCAGTCCCACTTGGCTCACCAAATTTCGTTCTTCTCAGTAAACCGTACCTTTGCAGTAACCGTTTTCATGTTTAGGTTTCACTCTGTTTTCTCCTATATGGGATACATGTAGTTGGAACTCTAAATCAACACGTTTGTGCTAGCTCTTTGAAACTTGGCACAATGATGTAATTCCAAGTTCTATTGCTATGGTTTGTGTCCTATTGAAGTAGCCCCAAGCAGAGGACTGACGAGAATCACATGATTGGATGGGGTTGCCAAGCTTCCAAAAAACTACGAGTTTCCTGAAATCTCAGCAAACATTTTTTCACCCAATCTTGATGATACTTGCAGTTAATGATCAGTACACCAGTCCCACTTGGCTCACCAAATTTCGTTCTTCTCAGTTAAACCGTACCTTTGCAGTAACCGTTTTCATGTTTAGGTTTCACTCTGTTTTCTCCTATATGGATACATGTAGTTGGAACTCTAAATCAAACACGGTTTGTGCTAGCTCTTTGAAACTTGGCACAATAATGGAGTTCCAAGTTCCATCGCTATGGTTTGTGTCCTATGGAAGTAGCCACAAGCAGAGACTGACGAGAATCACTTTCATTGAAAGGGGTTGCCAAGCTTCCAAAAAACTACGAGTTTCCTGAAATCTGAGCAAACATTTTTTTCACCCAATCTTGATGATACTGGCAGGTAATGATAAGTACACCAGTCCCACTTGGCTCACCAAATTTCGTTCTTCTAGGTTAAACCGTTCCTTTGCAGTAACCCTTTTCATGTTTAGGTTTCACTCTGTTTTCTCCTGTATGGATACATGTAGTTGGAACTCTAAATCAAAACACGGTTTGTGCTAGCTCTTTGAAACTTGGCACAATAATGTAGTTCCAATTTCTATGCTATGGTTTGTGTCCTATTGAAGTAGCCCCAAGCAGAGACTGACGAGAATCACATTCATTGGAAGGGGTTGCCAAGCTTCCAAAAAACTACGAGTTTCCTGAAATCTCAGCAAACATTTTTTTCACCCAATCTTGATGATACTTGCAGGTAAAGATTACTACACCAGTCTCACTTGGCTCAGCAAATTTCGTTTCTTCTCAGTTAAACCGTACCTTTGCAGTAACCGTTTTCATGTTTTAGGTTTCACTCTGTTTTCTCCTATATGAATACATGTAGTTGGAAATCTAAATCAAACACGGTTTGTGCTAGCTCTTTGAATCTTGGCACAATAATGGAATTCCAAGTTCTATCGCTATGGTTTGTGTCCTATGGAAGTAGCCACAAGCAGAGACTGACGAGAATCACTTTTATTGAAAGGGGTTGCCAAGCTTCCAAAAAAACTACGAGTTTCCTGAAATCTCAGCAAACATTTTTTCACCCAATCTTGATGATACTTGCAGGTAATGATCAGTACACCAGTCCCACTTTTCTCACCAAATTTCGTTCTTCAAGGTTAAACCGTTTACTTTGCAGTAACCGTTTTCATGTTTAGGTTTCACTCTGTTTTCTCCTATATGGATACATGTAGTTGGGACTCTAAATCAAACACGGTTTGTGCTAGCTCTTTGAAACTTGGCACAATAATGTAGTTCCAAGTTCTCTCGCTATTTTTTGTGTCCTATGGAAGTAGCCCCAAGCAGAGACTGACGAGAGTCACTTCATTGAAAGGGGTTGCCAAGCTTCCAAAAAACTACGAGTTTCCTGAAATCTCAGCAAACATTTTTTCCACCCAATCTTGATGATACTTGCAGGTAATGATCAATATACCAATCCCACTAGGCTCACCAAATTTCGTTCTTCTAGGTTAAACCGTTCCTTTGCAGTTACCGTTTTCATGTTTAGGTTTCACTCTGTTTTCTACTATATGGATACATGTAGTTGGAACTCTAAATCAAACACGGTTTGTGCTAGCTCTTTGAAACTTGGCACAATAATGTATTTCCAAGTTCTATCGCTATGGTTTGTGTCCTATGGAAGTAGCCCCAAGCAGGAGACTGACGAGAATCACATTCATTGAAAGGGGTTGCCAAGCTTCCAAAAAACTACGAGTTTCCTGAAATCTCAGCAAACATTTTTTTTCACCCAATCTTGATGATACTTGCAGGTAATGATCAGTACACCAATCCCACTAGGCTCACCAAATTTTGTTCTTATAGGTTGAACCGTTCCTTTGCAGTAACCGTTTTCATGTTTAGGTTTCACTCTGTTTTCTCCTATATGGATACATGTAGTTGGAACTCTAAATCAAACACAGTTTCTGTTAGCTCTTTGAAACTTGGCACAATAATGTAGTTCCAAGTTCTATCGCTATGGTTTGTGTCCTATTGAAGTAGCCCGAAGCAGAGACTGACGAGAATCACATTCATTGAAAGGGGTTTCCAAGCTTCCAAAAAACTACGAGTTTCCTGAAATCTCAGCAAACATTTTTACACCCAATCTTGATGGTACTATCATGTAATGATCAGTAAACCAATCCCCTTGGCTCACCAAATTTCGTTCTTCTAGGTTAAACCGTTCCTTTGCAGTAACCGTTTTCATGTTTAGGTTTCACTCTGTTTTCTCCTCTGGGGATACATGTAGTTGGAACTCTAAATCAAACACGGTTTGTGCTAGCTCTTTGAAACTTGGCACAATAATGTAGTTGCAACTTCTATCGCTATGGTTTGTGTCCTATGGAAGTAGCCCCAAGCAGAGACTGACGAGAATCACATTCATTGGAAGGGGTTGCCAAGCTTCCAAAAAACTACGATTTTCCTGAAATCTCAGCAAACATTTTTTCACCCAATCTTGATAATACTTGCATGTAATGATCAGTACACCAGTCCCACTTGGCTCACCAAATTTCGATCTTCTAGGTTAAACCGTTCCTTTGCAGTAACCGTTTTCATGTTTAGGTTTCACTCTGTTTTCTCCTATATGGATACATGTAGTTGGAACTCTAAAACAAACACGATTTGTGCTAGCTCTTTGAAACATGGCACAATAATGTAGTTCCAAGTTCTATCGCTATGGTTTGTGTCCTATTGAAGTAGCCACAAGCAGAGACTGACGAGAATCACATTCATTGGAAGGGGTTGCGAAGCTTCCATAAAACTACGAGTTTCCTGAAATCTCAGCAAACATTTTTTCACCCAATCTTGATGATACTTGCAGGTAATGATCAGTACACCAATCCCACTTGGCTCACCAAATTTCGTTCTTCTAGGTTAAACCGTTCCTTTGCAGTAACCGTTTTCATGTTTAGGTTTCACTCTGTTTTCTCCTATATGGATACATGTAGTTGGAACTCTAAATCAAACACGGTTTGTGCTAGCTCTTTGAAACTTGGCACAATAATGTAGATCCAAGTTCTATCGCTATGGTTTGTGTCCTATTGACATAGCCCCAAGCAGAGACTGACGAGATTCACATTCATTGGAAGGGGTTGCCAAGCTTCCAAAAAACTACGAGTTTCCTGAAATCTCAGCAAACATTTTTTCACCCAATCTTGATGATACTTGCAGGTAATGATCAGTAAACCAATCCCACTAGGCTCACCAAATTTCGTTCTTCTAGGTTAAACCGTTCCTTTGCAGTAACCGTTTTCATGTTTAGGTTTCACTCTGTTTTCTCCTATATGGATACATGTAGTTGGAACTCTAAATGAAACACGGTTTGTGCTAGCTCTTTGAAACTTGGCACAACAATGTAGTTCCAAGTTCTGTCGCTATGGTTTGTGTCCTATCGAAGTAGCCCCAAGCAGAGACTGACGTGAATCACATTCATTAGAAGGGGTTGCCAAGCTTCCTAAAAACTACGAGTTTCCTGAAATCTCAGCAAACATTTTTTCACCCAATCTTGATGATACTGGCAGGTAATGATCAGTACACCAATCCCACTTGGCTTACCAAATTTCGTTCTTCTAGGTTAAACCGTTCCTTTGCAGTAACCGTTTTCATGTTTAGATTTCACTCTGTTTTCTCCTATATGGATACATGTAGTTGGAACTCTAAATCAAACACGGTTTGTGCTACCTCTTTGAAACTTGGCACAATAATGTAGTTCCAAGTTCTATCGCTATGGTTTGTGTCCTATTGAAGTAGCCCCAAGCAGAGACTGACGAGAATCACATTCATTGGAAGGGGTTGCCAAGCTTCCAAAAAACTACGAGTTTCCTGAAATCTCAGCAAACATTTTTTCACCCAATCTTGATGATACTTGCAGGTAATGACCAGTACACCAATCCCACTAGGCTCACAAAATTTCGTTCTTCTAGGTTGAACCGTTCCTTTGCAGTAACCGTTTTCATGTTTAGGTTTCACTCTGTTTTCTCCTATATGGATACATGTATTTGGAACTCTAAATCAAACACGGTTTGTGCTAGCTCTTTGAAACTTGGCACAACAATGTAGTCCCAAGATCTATCGCTATGTTTTGTGTCCTATGGAAGTAGCCCCAAGCAGAGACTGACGAGAATCACATTCATTGGAAGGGGTTGCCAAGCTTCCTAAAAACTACGAGTTTCCTGAAATCTCAGCAAACATTTTTTCACCCAATCTTGATGATACTGGCAGGTAATGATCAGTACACCAATCCCACTAGGCTCACCAAATTTCGTTCTTCTAGGTTGAACCGTTCCTTTGCAGTAACCGTTTCATGTTTAGGTTTCACTCTGTTTTCTCGTATATGGATACATGTAGTTTGAACTCTAAATCAAACACGGTTTGTGCTAGCTCTTTGAAACTTGGCACAATAATGTAGTTCCAAGTTCTATCGCTATGGTTTGTGTCCATTTGATGTAGCCCCAAGCAGAGACTGACGAGATTCACATTCATTGGAAGGGGTTGCCAAGATTCCAAAAAACTACGAGTTTCCTGAAATCTCAGCAAACATTTTTTCACCCAATCTTGATGATACTTGCAGGTAATGATCGGTACACCAGTCCCACTAGGCTCACCAAATTTCGTTCTTCTAGGTTAAACTGTTCCTGTGCAGTAACCGTTTTCATGTTTAGGTTTCACTCTGTTTTCTCCTATATGGATACATGTATTTGGAACTCTAAATCAAACACGGTTTGTGCTAGCTCTTTGAAACTTGGCACAATAATGTAGTTCCAAGTTCTATCGCTATGGTTTGTGTCCTATTGAAGTAGCCCCAAGCAGAGACTGACGAGATTCACTTTTATTGTAAGGGTTGCCAAGCTTCCAAAAAACTACGAGTTTCCTGAAATCTGAGCAAACATTTTTTCACCCAATCTTGATGATCCTTGCAGGTAATGATCAGTACACCAGTCCCACTTGGCTCACCAAATTTCGTTCTTCTAGGTTAAACCGTTCCTTTGCAGTAACCGTTTTCATGTTTAGGTTCCACTCTGTTTTCTCCTATATGGATACATGTAGTTGGAACTCTAAATCAAACACGGTTTGTGCTAGGTCTTTGAAACTTGGCACAATAATGTAGTTCCAAGTTCCATCGCTATGGTTTGTGTCCTATTGAAGTAGCCCCAAGCAGAGACTGACGAGAATCACATTCATTTGAAGGGGTTGCCAAGCTTCCAAAAAACTACGAGTTTCCTGAAATCTCAGCAAACATTTTTTCACCCAATCTTGATGATACTTGCAGGTAAAGATCAGTACACCAGTCCCACTTGGCTCACCAAATTTCGTTCTTCTCAGTTAAACCGTACCTTTGCAGTAACCGTTTTCATGTTTAGGTTTCACTCTGTTTTCTCCTATATGGATACATGTAGTTGGAACTCTAAATCAAACACGGTTTGTGCTAGCTCTTTGAAACTTGGCACAATAATGTAGTTCCAAGTTCTATTGCTATGGTTTGTGTCCTATTGAAGTAGCCCCAAGCAGAGACTGACGAGAATCACATTCACTGGAAGGGGTTGTCAAGCTTCCAAAAAACTACGAGTTTCCTGAAATCTCAGCAAACATTTTTTCACCCAATCTTGATGATACTTGCAGGTAATGATCAGGACACCAGTCCCACTTGGCTCACCAAATTTCGTTCTTCTCAGTTAAACCGTACCTTTGCAGTAACCGTATTCATATTTAGGTTTCACTCTGTTTTCTCCTATATGGATACATTTAGTTGGAAGTCTAAATCAAACACGGTTTGTGCTAGCTCTTTGAAACTTGGCACAATAATGTAGTTCCAAGTTCTCTCGCTATGGTTTGTGTCCTATGGAAGTAGCCACAAGCAGAGACTGACGAGAATCACTTTCATTGAAAGGGGTTGCCAAGCTTCCAAAAACTAGGAGTTTCCTGAAATCTCAGCAAACATTTTTTCACCCAATCTTGATGATACTGGCAGCTAATGATAAGTACACCAATCCCACATGGCACACCAAATTTCGTTCTTCTAGGTTAAACCGTTCCTTTGCAGGAACCGTTTTCATGTTTAGGTTTCACTCTGTTTTCTCCTATATGGATACATGTAGTTGGAACACTAAATCAAACACGGTTTGTGCTAGCTCTTTGAAACTTGGCACAATAATGTAGTTCGATGTTCTATCGCTATGGTTTGTGTCCTATTGAAGTAGCCCCAAGCAGAGGCTGACGAGAATCACATTCATTGGAAGGGGTTTCCAAGCTTCCAAAAAACTACGAGTTTCCTGAAATCTCAGCAAACATTTTTTCACCCAATCTTGATGACACTTTGCAGGTAATGATCGGTACACGAGTCCCACTTGGCTCACCAAATTTCGTTCTTCTAGGTTAAACCGTTCCTTTGCAGTAACCGTTTTCATGTTTAGGTTTCACTCTGTTTTCTCCTATATGGATACATGTATTTGGACCTCTAAAACAAACACGATTTGTGCTAGCTCTTTGAAACTTGGCACAATAATGTAGTTCCAAGTTCTATCACTATGGTTTGTGTCCTATTGAAGTAGCCACAAGCAGAGACTGACGAGAATCACATTCATTGAAAGGGGTTGCCAAGCTTCCAAAAAACTACGAATTTCCTGAAATCTCAGCAAATATTTTTTCACCCATTCTTGAGGATACTGACAGGTAATGATAAGTACACCAATCCCACTTGGCTCACCAAATTTCGTTCTTCTAGGTTAAACCGTTCCTTTGCAGTAACCGTTTTCATGTTTAGGTTTCACTCTGTTTTCTCCTATATGGATACATGTAGTTGGAACTCTAAATCAAACACGGTTTGTGCTAGCTCTTTGAAACTTGGCACAATAATGTAGTTCCAAATTCTATCGCTATGGTTTGTGTCCTATGGAAGTAGCCCCAAACAGAGACTGACGAGAATCACTTTCATTGAAAGGGGTTGCCAAGCTTCCAAAAAACTGCGAGTTTCCTGAAACCTCAGCAAACATTTTTTCACCCTATTTGATGATACTTGCAGGTAATGATCAGTACACCAGTCCCACTTGGCTCACCAAATTTCGTTCTTCTAGGTTAAAACCGTTCCTTTGCAGGAACCGTTTTCATGTTTAGGTTTTACTCTGTTTTCTCCTTTATGGATACATGTAGTTGGAACTCTAAATCAAACACGGTTTGTGCTAGCTCTTTGAAACTTGGCACAATAATGTAGTTCCAAGTTCTATCGCTATTTTTTGTGTCCTATTGAAGTAGCCCCAAGCAGAGACTGACGAGAATCACATTCATTTGAAGGGGTTGCCAAGCTTCCAAAAAACTACGAGTTTCCTGAAATCTCAGCAAACATTTTTCACCCAATCTTCATGGTAATGGCAGGTAATGATCAGTACACCAATCCCACTTGGCTCACCAAATTTCGTTCTTCTAGGTTAAACTGTTCCTTTCCAGTAACCGTTTTCATGTTTAGGTTTCACTCTGATTTCTCCTATATGGATATATGTATTTGGAACTCTAAATCAAACACGGTTTGTGCTAGCTCTTTGAAACTTGGCACAATAATGTAGTTCCAAGTTCTATCGCTATTTTTTGTGTCCTATTGAAGTAGCCCCAAGCAGAGACTGACGAGAATCACATTCATTGGAAGGGGTTGCCAAGCTTCCAAAAAACTACGAGTTTCCTGAAATCTCAGCAAACATTTTTCACCCAATCTTGATGACACTTGCAGGTAATGATCAGTACACCAGTCCCACTTGGCTCACCAAATTTCGTTCTTCTCAGTTAAACCGTACCTTTGCAGTAACCGTTTTCATGTTTAGGTTTCACTCTGTTTTCTCCTATATGGATACATGTAGTTGGAACTCTAAATCAAACACGGTTTGTGCTAGCTCTTTGAAACTTGGCACAATGATGTAATTCCAAGTTCTATTGCTATGGTTTGTGTCCTATTGAAGTAGCCCCAAGCAGAGACTGACGAGTATCACATTGATTGGATGGGGTTGCCAAGCTTCCAAAAAACTACGAGTTTCCTGAAATCTCAGCAAACATTTTTTCACCCAATCTTGATGATACTTGCAGTTAATGATCAGTACACCAGTCCCACTTGGCTCACCAAGTTTCGTTCTTCTCAGTTAAACCGTACCTTTGCAGTAACCGTTTTCATGTTTAGGTTTCACTCTGTTTTCTCCTATATGAATACATGTAGTTGGAACTCTAAATCAAACACGGTTTGTGCTAGCTCTTTGAAGCTTGGCACAATAATGTAGTTCCAAGTTCTATCGCTATGGTTTGTGTCCTATTGAAGTAGCCCCAAGCAGAGACTGACGAGAATCACATTCATTGGAAGGGGTTGTCAAGCTTCCAAAAAACTACGAGTTTCCTGAAATCTCAGCAAACATTTTTTCACCCAATCTTGATGATACTTGTAGGGAATGATCAGTACAACAGTCCCAATTGGCTCACCAAATTTCGTTCTTCTAGGTTAAACCGTTCCTTTGCAGGAACCGTTTTCATGTTTAGGTTTCACTCTGTTTTCTCCTATATGGATACATGTAGTTGGAACTCTAAATCAAACACGGTTTGTGCTAGCTCTTTGAATCTTGGCACAATAATGGAATTCCAAGTTCTATCGCTATGGTTTGTGTCCTATGGAAGTAGCCACAAGCAGAGACTGACGAGAATCACTTTTATTGAAAGGGGTTGCCAAGCTTCCAAAAAACTACGAGTTTCCTGAAATCTCAGCAAACATTTTTTCACCCAATCTTGATGATACTTGCAGGTAATGATCAGTACACCAGTCCCACTTTTCTCACCAAATTTCGTTCTTCAAGGTTAAACCGTTACTTTGCAGTAACCGTTTTCATGTTTAGGTTTCACTCTGTTTTCTCCTATATGGATACATGTAGTTGGGAACTCTAAATCAAACACAGTTTGTGCTAGCTCTTTGAAACTTGGCACAATAATGTAGTTCCAAGTTCTATCGCTATGGTTTGTGTACTATGGAAGTAGCCCCAAGCAGAGACTGATGAGAATCACATTCATTGAAAGGGATTGCAAGCTCCTAAAAACTATGAGTTTCCTGAAAACTCAGCAAACATTTTTTCACCCAATCTTGATGATACTTGCAGGTAATGATCAGTACACCAGTCCCACTTGGCTCACCAAATTTCGTTCTTCTAGGTTAAACCGTTCCTTTGCAGTAATCGTTTTCATGTTTAGGTTTCACTCTGTTTTCTCCTATATGGATACATGTAGTTGGAACTCTAAATCAAACACGGTTTGTGCTAGCTCTTTGAAACTTGGCACAATAATGTAGTTCCAAGTTCTCTCGCTATGGTTTGTGTCCTATTGAAGTAGCCCCAAGCAGAGACTGACAAGAATCACATTCATTGAAAGGGGTTGCCAAGCTTCCAAAAGACTACGAGTTTCCTGAAATCTCAGCAAACATTTTTTCACCCAATCTTGATGGTACATTCAGGTAATCATCAGTACACCAATCCCACTTGGCTCACCAAATTTCGTTCTTCTAGGTTAAACCGTTCCTTTGCAGTAACCGTTTTCATGTTTAGGTTTCACTCTGTTTTCTCCTATATGGATACATGTAGTTGGAACTCTAAATCAAACACGGTTTGTGCTAGCTCTTTGAAACTTGGCACAAAAATGTAGTTCCAAGTTCTATCGCTATTTTTTGTGTCCTATTGAATTAGCCCCAAGCAGAGACTGACGAGATTCACATTCATTGGTAGGGGTTGCCAAGCTTCCAAAAAACGACGAGTTTCCTGAAATCTCAGCAAACATTTTTTCACCCAATCTTGATGACACTTGCAGGTAATGATCAGTACACCAGTCCCACTTGGCTCACCAAATTTCGTTCTTCTAGGTTAAACAGTTCCTTTGCAGTAACCGTTTTCTTTTTTTTTTATTATTTATTTATTTATTTTTTTTTATTGGTCATTCATAACATTACATAGTTCTTAATACATCATATTACATGGTTTGATTCAAGTGGATTATGAACTCCCGCCTTTACCCCGTATACAAATTGCTGTATCACATCAGTTACCCTTCCATTGATTGACATATTGCCTTTCTAGTGTCTGATGTATTCTGCTGTCTGTCCTATTGCAGTAACCGTTTTCATGTTTAGGTTTCACTCTGTTTTCTCCTATATGGATACATGTAGTTGGAACTCTAAATCAAACACGGTTTGTGCTAGCTCGTTGAAACTTGGCAAAATATTGTAGTTCCAAGTTCTATCGCTATGGTTTGTGTCCTATTGAAGTAGCCCCAAGCAGAGACTGACGAGAATCACATTCATTGGAAGGGGTTCCCAAGCTTCCAAAAAACTACGAGTTTCCTGAAATCTCAGCAAACATTTTTTCACCCAATCTTGATGATACTTGCAGGTAATGATCAGTACACCAGTCCCACTTGGCTCACCAAATTTCGTTCTTCTCAGTTAAACCGTACCATTGCAGTAACCGTTCTCATGTTTAGGTTTCACTCTGTTTTCTCCTATATGGATACATGTAGTTGGAACTCTAAATCAAACACGGTTTGTGCTAGCTCTTTGAAACTTGGCACAATAATGGAGTTCCAAGTTCTATCGCTATGGTTTGTGTCCTATGGAAGTAGCCACAAGCAGAGACTGACGAGAATCACTTTCATTGGAAGGGATTGCCAAGCTTCCAAAATCTACGAGTTTCCTGAAATCTCAGCAAACATTTTTTCACCCAATCTTGATGATACTTGCAGGTAATGATCAGTACACCAGTCCCACTTTGCTCACCAAATTTCGTTCTTCTCAGTTAAACCGTACTTTTGCAGTAACCGTTTTCATGTTTAGGTTTCACTCTGTTTTCTCCAATATGGATACATGTAGTTGGAACTCTAATTCAAACACGGTTTGTGCTAGCTCTTTGAAACTTGGCACAATAATGGAGTTCCAAGTTCTATCGCTATGGTTTGTGTCCTATTGAAGTATCCACAAGCAGAGACTGACGAGAATCACATTCATTTGAAGGGGTTGCCAAGCTTCCAAAAAACTACGAATTTCCTGAAATCTCAGCAAACATTTTTTCACCCAATCTTGATGGTACTCGCAGGTAATGATCAGTACACCAATCCCACTTGGCTCACCAAATTTCGTTCTTCTAGGTTAAACCGTTCCTTTGCAATAACCCTTTTCATGTTTACGTTTCACACTGATTTCTCCTGTATGGATACATGTATTTGGAACTCTAAATCAAACACGGTTTGTGCTAGCTCTTTGAAACTTGGCACAATAGTGTAGTTCCAAGTTCTATCGCTATGGTTTGTGTCCTATTGAAGTAGCCCCAAGGAGAGACTGACGAGAATCACATTCATTGAAAGGGGTTGCCAAACTTCCAAAAATCTACGAGTTTCCTGAAATCTCAGCAAACATTTTTTCACCCAATCTTGATGATACTTGCAGGTAATGATCAGTACACCAGTCCCACATGGCTCACCAAATTTCGTTCTTCTCAGTTAAACCGTACCTTTGCAGTAACCGTTTTCATGTTTAGGTTTCACTCTGTTTTCTCCTATATGAATACATGTAGTTGGAACTCTAAATCAAACACGGTTTGTGCTAGCTCTTTGAAACTTGGCACAATAATGTAGTTCCAAGTTCTATCGCTATGGTTTGTGTCCTATGGAAGTAGCCACAAGCAGAGACTGACGAGAATCACTTTCATTGAAAGGGGTTGCCAAGCTTCCAAAAAACTACGAGTTTCCTGAAATCACAGCAAACATTTTTTCACCCAATCTTGATGATACTGGCAGGTAATGATCAGTACACCAGTCCCACTTGGCTCACCAAATTTCGTTCTTCTAGGTTAAACCGTTCCTTTGCAGTAACCGTTTTCATGTTTAGGTTTCACTCTGTTTTCTCCTATATGGATACATGTAGTTGGAACTCTAAATCAAACACGGTTTGTGCTAGCTGTTTGAAACTTGGCACAATAATGTAGGTCCAAGTTCTATTGCTATGGATTGTGTCCTATTGAAGTAGCCCCAAGCAGAGACTGACGAGAATCACATTCATTGGAAGGGATTGCCAAGCTTCCAAAATCTACGAGTTTCCTGAAATCTCAGCAAATATTTTTTCACCCAATCTTGATGATACTTGCAGGTAATGATCAGTACACCAGTCCCACTTGGCTCACCAAATTTCGTTCTTCTCAGTTAAACTGTACCTTTGCAGTAACCGTTTTCATGTTTAGGTTTCACTCTGTTTTCTCCTATATGGATACATGTAGTTGGAACTCTAAATCAAACACGGTTTGTGCTAGCTCTTTGAAACTTGGCACAATAATGGAGTTCCAAGTTCTATCGCTATGGTTTGTGTCCTATTGAAGTAGCCACAAGCAGAGACTGACGAGAATCACATTCATTGGAAGGTGTTGCTAATCTTCCAAAAAACAACGAATTTCCTGAAATCTCAGCAAACATTTTTTCACCGAATCTTGATGGTACTCGCAGGTAATGATCAGTACACCAATCCCACTTGGCTCACCAAATTTCGTTCTTCTAGGTTAAACCGTTCCTTTGCAGTAACCGTTTTCATGTTTAGGTTTCACACTGATTTCTCCTATATGGATACATGTATTTGGAACTCTAAATCAAACACGGTTTGTGCTAGCTCTTTGAAACTTGGCTCAATAATGTAGTTCCAAGTTCTATCGCTATTTTTTGTGTCCTATTGAAGTAGCCCCAAGCAGAGACTGATGAGAATCACATTCATTGGTAGGGGTTGCCAAGCTTCCAAAAATCTACGAGTTTCCTGAAATCTCAGCAAACATTTTTTCACCCCAATCTTGATGATACTTGCAGGTAATGATCAGTACACCAGTCCCACTTGGCTCACCAAATTTCGTTCTTCTAAGTTACACCGTTCCTTTGCAGTTACCGTTTTCATGTTTAGGTTTCACTCTGTTTTCTTTTATATGGATACATGTAGTTGGAACTCTAATCAAACACGGTTTGTGCTAGCTCTTTGAAACTTGGCACAATAATGTAGTTCCCAAGTTCTATTGCTATGGTTTGTGTCCTATTGAAGTAGCCCCAAGCAGAGACTGACGAGAATCACATTCATTGGAAGGGGTTGCCAAGCTTCCAAAAAAACTACGAGTTTTCTGAAATCTCAGCAAAACATTTTTTCACCCAATCTTGATGATACTTGCAGGTAAAGATCACTACACCAGTCTCACTTGGCTCAGCAAATTTCGTTCTTCTCAGTTAAACCGTACCTTTGCAGTAACCGTTTTCATGTTTAGGTTTCACTCTGTTTTCTCCTATATGAATACATGTAGTTGGAACTCTAAATCAAACACGGTTTGTGCTAGCTCTTTGAATCTTGGCACAATAATGAATTCCAAGTTCTATCGCTATGGTTTGTGTCCTATGGAAGTAGCCACAAGCAGAGACTGACGAGAATCACTTTCATTGAAAGGGGTTGCCAAGCTTCCAAAAAACTACGAGTTTCCTGAAATCTCAGCAAATATTTTTTCACCCAATCTTGATGGTACTCCCAGGTAATGATCAGTACACCAATCCCACATGGCTCACCAAATTTCGTTCTTCTAGGTTAAACCGTTCCTTTGCAGTAACCGTTTTCATGTTTAGGTTTCACACTGATTTCTCCTATATGGATACATGTATTTGGAAATCAAAATCAAACACGGATTGTGCTAGCTCTTTGAAGCTTGGCACAATAATGTAGTTCCAAGTTGTATCGCTATGGTTTGTGTCCTATTGAAGTAGCCCCAAGCAGAGACTGACGAGAATCACATTCATTGGAAGGGGTTGTCAAGCTTCCAAAAAACTACGAGTTTCCTGAAATCTCAGCAAACATTTTTTCACCCAATCTTGATGATACTTGTAGGGAATGATCAGTACAACAGTCCCAATTGGCTCACCAAATTTCGTTCTTCTAGGTTAAACTGTTCCTTTGCAGTAACCGTTTTCATGTTTAGGTTTCACTCTGTTTTCTCCTATATGGATACATGTAGTTGGAACTCTAAATCAAACACGGTTTGTGCTAGCTCTTTGAATCTTGGCACAATAATGGAATTCCAAGTTCTATCGCTATGGTTTGTGTCCTATGGAAGTAGCCACAAGCAGAGACTGACGAGAATCACTTTTATTGAAAGGGGTTGCCAAGCTTCCAAAAAACTACGAGTTTCCTGAAATCTCAGCAAACATTTTTTCACCCAATCTTGATGATACTTGCAGGTAATGATCAGTACACCAGTCCACTTTCTCACCAAATTTCGTTCTTCAAGGTTAAACCGTTACTTTGCAGTAACCGTTTTCATGTTTAGGTTTCACTCTGTTTTCTCCTATATGGATACATGTAGTTGGGACTCTAAATCAAACACGGTTTGTGCTAGCTCTTTGAAACTTGGCACAATAATGTAGTTCCAAGTTCTCTCGCTATCGTTTGTGTCCTATGGAAGTAGCCCCAAGCAGAGACTGACGAGAATCACTTTCATTGAAAGGGGTTGCCAAGCTTCCAAAAAACTACGAGTTTCCTGAAATCTCAGCAAACATTTTTTCACCCAATCTTGATGATACTTACAGGTAATGATCAGTACACCAGTCCCACTTGGCTCACCAAATTTTGTTCTTCTAGGTTAAACCGTTCCTTTGCAGTAATCGTTTTCATGTTTAGGTTTCACTCTGTTTTCTCCTATATGGATACATGTATTTGGAACTCTAAATCAAACACGGTTTGAGCTAGGTCTTTGAAATTTGGCACAATAATGTAGTTCCAAGTTCTATCGCTATGGTTTGTGTACTATGTTAGTAGCCCCAAGCAGAGACTGATGAGAATCACATTCATTGGAAGGGATTGCCAAGCTTCCAAAATCTACGAGTTTCCTGAAATCTCAGCAAATATTTTTTTCACCCAATCTTGATGATACTTGCAGGTAATGATCAGTACACCAGTCCCACTTGGCTCACCAAATTTCGTTCTTCTAAGTTAAACTGTACCTTTGCAGTAACCGTTTTCATGTTTAGGTTTCACTCTGTTTTCTCCTATATGGATACATGTAGTTGGAACTCTAAATCAAACACGGTTTGTGCTAGCTCTTTGAAACTTGGCACAATAATGGAGTTCCAAGTTCTATCGCTATGGTTTGTGTCCTATTGAAGTAGCCACAAGCAGAGACTGACGAGAATCACATTCATTGGAAGGTGTTGCTAATCTTCCAAAAAACAACGAATTTCCTGAAATCTCAGCAAACATTTTTTCACAGAATCTTGATGGTACTCGCAGGTAATGATCAGTACACCAATCCCACTTGGCTCACCAAATTTCGTTCTTCTAGGTTAAACCGTTCCTTTGCAGTAACCGTTTTCATGTTTAGGTTTCACACTGATTTCTCCTATATGGATACTTGTATTTGGAACTCTAAATCAAACACGGTTTGTGCTAGCTCTTTGAAACTTGGCACAATAATATAGTTCCAAGTTCTATCGCTATGGTTTGTGTTCTATTGAAGTAGCCCCAAGCAGAGACTGACGAGAATCACATTCATTGGTAGGGGTTGCCAAGCTTCCAAAAATCTACGAGTTTCCTGAAATCTCAGCAAATATTTTTTCACCCAATCTTGATGATACTTGCAGGTAATGATCAGTACACCAGTCCCACTTGGCTCACCAAATTTCGTTCTTCTCAGTTAAACCGTACCTTTGCAGTAACCGTTTTCATGTTTAGGTTTCACTCTGTTTTCTCCTGTATGGATACATGTAGTTGGAACTCTAAATCAAACACGGTTTGTGCTAGCTCTTTGAAACTTGGCACAATAATGTAGTTCCAAGTTCTATTGCTATGGTTTGTGTCCTATTGAAGTAGCCCCAAGCAGAGACTGACGAGAATCACATTCATTGGAAGGGGTTGCCAAGCTTCCAAAAAACTACGAGTTTTCTGAAATCTCAGCAAACACTTTTTCACCCAATCTTGATGATACTTGCAGGTAAAGATCACTACACCAGTCTCACTTGGCTCAGCAAATTTCGTTCTTCTCAGTTAAACCGTACCTTTGCAGTAACCGTTTTCATGTTTAGGTTTCACTCTGTTTTCTCCTATATGAATACATGTAGTTGGAACTCTAAATCAAACACGGTTTGTGCTAGCTCTTTGAATCTTGGCACAATAATGGAATTCCAAGTTCTATCGCTATGGTTTGTGTCCTATTGAAGTAGCCACAAGCAGAGACTGACGAGAATCACTTTCATTGAAAGGGGTTGCCAAGCTTCCAAAAAACTACGAGTTTCCTGAAATCTCAGCAAATATTTTTTCACCCAATCTTGATGGTACTCCCAGGTAATGATCAGTACACCAATCCCACATGGCTCACCAAATTTCGTTCTTCTAGGTTAAACCGTTCCTTTGCAGTAACCGTTTTCATGTTTAGGTTTGACACTGATTTCTCCTATATGGATACATGTATTTGGAACTCAAAATCAAACACGGATTGTGCTAGCTCTTTGAAGCTTGGCACAATAATGTAGTTGCAAGTTCTATCGCTATGGTTTGTGTCCTATTGAAGTAGCCCCAAGAGGAGACTGACGAGAATCACATTCATTGGAAGGGGTTGTCAAGCTTCCAAAAAACTACGAGTTTCCTGAAATCTCAGCAAACATTTTTTCACCCAATCTTGATGATACTTGTAGGGAATGATCAGTACAACAGTCCCAATTGGCTCACCAAATTTCGTTCTTCTAGGTTAAACCGTTCCTTTGCAGTAACCGTTTTCATGTTTAGGTTTCACTCTGTTTTCTCCTATATGGATACATGTAGTTGGAACTCTAAATCAAACACGGTTTGTGCTAGCTCTTTGAATCTTGGCACAATAATGGAATTCCAAGTTCTATCGCTATGGTTTGTGTCCTATGGAAGTAGCCACAAGCAGAGACTGACGAGAATCACTTTTATTGAAAGGGGTTGCCAAGCTTCCAAAAAACTACGAGTTTCCTGAAATCTCAGCAAACATTTTTTCACCCAATCTTGATGATACTTGCAGGTAATGATCAGTACACCAGTCCCACTTTTGTCACCAAATTTCGTTCTTCAAGGTTAAACCGTTACTTTGCAGTAACCGTTTTCATGTTTAGGTTTCACTCTGTTTTCTCCTATATGGATACATGTAGTTGGGACTCTAAATCAAACACGGTTTGTGCTAGCTCTTTGAAACTTGGCACAATAATGTAGTTCCAAGTTCTCTCGCTATCGTTTGTGTCCTATGGAAGTAGCCCCAAGCAGAGACTGACGAGAATCACTTTCATTGAAAGGGGTTGCCAAGCTTCCAAAAAACTACGAGTTTCCTGAAATCTCAGCAAACATTTTTTCACCCAATCTTGATGATACTTACAGGTAATGATCAGTACACCAGTCCCACTTGGCTCACCAAATTTCGTTCTTCTAGGTTAAACCGTTCCTTTGCAGTAATCGTTTTCATGTTTAGGTTTCACTCTGTTTTTTCCTATATAGATACATGTAGTTGGAACTCTAAATCAAACACGGTTTGTGCTAGCTCTTTGAAACTTGGCACAATAATGTAGTTCCAAGTTCTATCGCTATGGTTTGTGTACTATGTTAGTAGCCCCAAGCAGAGACTGATGAGAATCACATTCATTGAAAGGGGTTGCCAAGCTCCTAAAAACTATGAGTTTCCTGAAATCTCAGCAAACATTTTTTCACCCAATCATGATGATACTTGCAGGTAATGATCAGTACACCAGTCCCACTTGGCTCACCAAATTTCGTTCTTCTCGGTTAAACCGTTCCTTTGCAGTGATCGTTTTCATGTTTAGGTTTCACTCTGTTTTCTCCTATATGGATACATGTATTTGGAACCCTAAATCAAACACGGTTTGAGCTAGGTCTTTGAAACTTGGCACAATAATGTAGTTCCAAGTTCTATCGCTATGGTTTGTGTCCTATGGAAGTAGCCCCAAGCAGAGACTGACGAGAATAACTTTTATTGAAAGGGGTTGCCAAGCTTCCAAAAAACTAGGAGTCTCCTGAAATCTCAGCAAACATTTTTTCACCCAATCTTGATGACACTTCAAGGTAATGATCAGTACACCAGTCCCACTTGGCTCACCAAATTTCGTTCTTCTAGGTTAAACCGTTCCTTTGCAGTAACCGTTTTCATGTTTAGGTTTCACTCTGTTTTCTCCTATATGGACACATGTAGTTGGAACTCTAAATCAAACACGGTTTGTGCTAGCTCTTTGAAACTTGGCACAATAATGTAGTTCCAAGTTCTATCGCTATGGTTTGTGTCCTATTGAAGTAGTCCCAAGCAGAGACTGACGAGAATCACATTCATTGGAAGGGGTTGCCCAACTTCCAAAAACTACGAGTTTCCGAAATCTCAGTAAACATTTTTTCACCCAATCTTGATGATACTTGCAGGTAATGATCAGTACACCAGTCCCACTTGGCTCACCAAATTTCGTTCTTCTAGGTTAAAACAGTTCCATTGCAGTAACCGTTTTCTTTTATTTATTTATTTATTTATTTATTTATTTATTTATTTTTTTTTATTGGTCATTCATAACATTACATAGTTCTTAATACATCATATTACATGGTTTGATTCAAGTGGATTATGAACTCCCGCTTTTACCCCGTATACAAATTGCTGTATCACATCAGTTACCCTTCCATTGATTGACATATTGCCTTTCTAGTGTCTGATGTATTCTGCTGTCTGTCCTATTGCAGTAACCGTTTTCATGTTTAGGTTTCACTCTGTTTTCTCCTATATGGATACATGTAGTTGGAACTCTAAATTAAACACGGTTTGTGCTAGCTCTTTGAAACTTGGCACAATAGTGTAGTTCCAAGTTCTATCGCTATGGTTTGTGTCCTATTGAAGTAGCCCCAAGGAGAGACTGACGAGAATCACATTCATTGAAAGGGGTTGCCAAGCTTCCAAAAATCTACGAGTTTCCTGAAATCTCAGCAAACATTTTTTCACCCAATCTTGATGATACTTGCAGGTAATGATCAGTACACCAGTCCCACATGGCTCACCAAATTCGTTCTTCTCAGTTAAACCGTACCTTTGCAGTAACCGTTTTCATGTTTAGGTTTCACTCTGTTTTCTCCTCTATGAATACATGTAGTTGGAACTCTAAATCAAACACGGTTTGTGCTAGCTCTTTGAAACTTGGCACAATAATGTAGTTCCAAGTTCTATCGCTATGGTTTGTGTCCTATGGAAGTAGCCACAAGCAGAGACTGACGAGAATCACTTTCATTGAAAGGGGTTGCCAAGCTTCCAAAAAACTACGAGTTTCCTGAAATCTCAGCAAACATTTTTTCACCCAATCTTGATGATACTGGCAGGTAATGATCAGTACACCAGTCCCACTTGGCTCACCAAATTTCGTTCTTCTAGGTTAAACCGTTCCTTTGCAGTAACCGTTTTCATGTTTAGGTTTCACTCTGTTTTCTCCTATATGGATACATGTAGTTGGAACTCTAAATCAAACACGGTTTGTGCTAGCTGTTTGAAACTTGGCACAATAATGTAGGTCCAAGTTCTATTGCTATGGATTGTGTCCTATTGAAGTAGCCCCAAGCAGAGACTGACGAGAATCACATTCATTGGAAGGGATTGCCAAGCTTCCAAAATCTACGAGTTTCCTGAAATCTCAGCAAATATTTTTTCACCCAATCTTGATGATACTTGCAGGTTATGATCAGTACACCAGTCCCACTTGGCTCACCAAATTTCGTTCTTCTCAGTTAAACTGTACCTTTGCAGTAACCGTTTTCATGTTTAGGTTTCACTCTGTTTTCTCCTATATGGATACATGTAGTTGGAACTCTAAATCAAACACGGTTTGTGCTAGCTCTTTGAAACTTGGCACAATAATGGAGTTCCAAGTTCTATCGCTATGGTTTGTGTCCTATTGAAGTAGCCACAAGCAGAGACTGACGAGAATCACATTCATTGGAAGGTGTTGCCAATCTTCCAAAAACAACGAATTTCCTGAAATCTCAGCAAACATTTTTTCACCGAATCTTGATGGTACTCGCAGGTAATGATCAGTACACCAATCCCACTTGGCTCACCAAATTTCGTTCTTCTAGGTTAAACCGTTCCTTTGCAGTAACCGTTTTCATGTTTAGGTTTCACACTGATTTCTCCTATATGGATACATGTATTTGGAACTCTAAATCAAACACGGTTTGTGCTAGCTCTTTGAAACTTGGCACAATAATGTAGTTCCAAGTTCTATCGCTATGGTTTGTGTCCTATTGAAGTAGCCCCAAGCAGAGACTCAGGAGAATCACATTCATTGGTAGGGGTTGCCAAGCTTCCAAAAATCTACGAGTTTCCTGAAATCTCAGCAAACATTTTTTCACCCAATCTTGATGATACTTGCAGGTAATGATCAGTACACCAGTCCCACTTGGCTCACCAAATTTCGTTCTTCTCAGTTAAACCGTACCTTTGCAGTAACCGTTTTCATGTTTAGGTTTCACTCTGTTTTCTGCTATATGAATACATATAGTTGGAACTCTAAATCAAACACGGTTTGTGCTAGCTATTTGAAACTTGGCACAATAATGGAATTCCAAGTTCTATAGCTATGGTTTGTGTCCTATGGAAGTAGCCCCAAGCAGAGACTGATGAGAATCACTTTCATTGAAAGGGGTTGCCAAGCTTCCAAAAAACTACGAGTTTCCTGAAATCTCAGCAAACATTTTTTTCACCCAATCTTGATGATACTTGCAGGTAATGATCAGTACATCAATCCCACTTGGCTCACCAAATTTCTTTCTTCTAGTTTAAACCGTTCCTTTGCAGTACCGTTTTCATGTTTAGGTTTCACTCTGTTTTCTCCTATATGGATACATGTAGTTGGAACTCTAAATCAAACACGGTTTTGTGCTAGCTCTTTGAAACTTGCACAATAATGTAGTTCCAAGTTCTATCGCTATGGTTTGTGTCCTATGGAAGTAGCCCCAACCAGAGACTGACGAGAATCACTTTCATTGAAAGGGGTTGGTTGCCAAGCTTCCAAAAGATTACGAGTTTCCTGAAATCTCAGCAAACATTTTTTCACATAATCTTGATGATACTGGCAGGTAATGATCAGTACACCAGTCCCACTTGGCTCACCAAATTTCGTTCTTCTAGGTTAAACCGTTCCTTTGCAGTAACCGTTTTCATGTTTAGGTTTCACACGGATTTCTCCTATATGGATACATGTATTTGGAACTCTAAATCAAACACGGTTTGTGCTAGCTCTTTGAAACTTGGCACAATAATGTAGTTCCAAGTTCTATCGCTATGGTTTGTGTCCTATTGAAGTAGCCCCAAGCAGAGACCGACGAGAATCACATTCATTGAAAGGGGTTGCCAAGCTTCCAAAAATCGACGAGTTTCCTGAAATCTCAGCAAACATTTCTTCACCCAATCTTGATGATACTTGCAGGTAATGATCAGTACACCAGTCCCACATGGCTCACCAAATTTCGTTCTTCTCAGTTAAACCGTACCTTTGCAGTAACCGTTTTCATGTTTAGGTTTCACTCTGTTTTCTCCTCTATGAATACATGTAGTTGGAACTCTAAATAGAACACGGTTTGTGCTAGCTCTTTGAAACTTGGCACAATAATGGAATTCCAAGTTCTATCGCTATGGTTTGTGTCCTATGGAAGTAGCCACAAGCAGAGACTGACGAGAATCACTTTCATTGAAAGGGTTTGCCAAGCTCCTAAAAACTACGAGTTTCCTGAAATCTCAGGAAACATTTTTTCACCCAATCTTGATGATACTTGCAGGTAATTATCAGTACACCAGTCCCACTTGGCTCACCAAATTTCGTTTTTCTAGGTTAAAACCGTTCCTTTGCAGTAACCGTGTTCATGTTTAGGTTTCACTCTGTTTTCTCCTATATGGATACATGTAGTTGGAACTCTAACTCAAACACGGTTTTTGCTATCTCTTTGAAACTTGGCACAATAATGTAGTTCCAAGTTCTATCGCTATGGTTTGTGTCCTATTGAAGTAGCCCCAAGCAGAGACTGACGAGAATCACATTCATTGGAAGGGGTTGCCAAGCTTCTAAAAAAAAACGAGTTTCCTGAAATCTCAGCAAACATTTTTTCACCCAATCTTGATGATACTTGCAGGTAATGATCAGTACACCAGTCCCACTTGGCTCACCAAATTTCGTTCTTCTAGGTTAAACCGTTCCTTTGCAGTAAACGTTTTCATGTTTAGGTTTCACTCTGTTTTCTCCTATATGGATACATGTAGTTGGAACTCTAAATCAAACACGGTTTGTGCTAGCTATTTGAAACTTGGCACAATAATGTAGTTCCAAGTTCTATCGCTATGGTTTGTGTCCTATTGAAGTAGCCCCAAGTAGAGACTGACGAGAATCACTTTTATTGTAAGGGGTTGCCAAGCTTCCAAAAACTACGAGTTTCCTGAAATCTCAGCAAATATTTTTTCACCCAATCTTGATGATACTGGCAGGTAATGATCAGTACACCAGTCCCACTTGGCTCACCAAATTTCGTTCTTCTAGGTTAAACCGTTCCTTTGCAGTAAACGTTTTCATGTTTAGGTTTCACTCTGTTTTCTCCTATATGGATACATGTCGTTGGAACCTCTAAATCAAACACGGTTTGTGCTAGCTGTTTGAAACTTGGCACAATAATGTAGGTCCAAGTTCTATTGCTATTTATTGTGTCCTATTGAAGTAGCCCCAAGCAGAGACTGACGAGAATCACATTCATTGGAAGGGATTGCCAAGCTTCCAAAATCTACGAGTTTCCTGAAATCTCAGCAAATATTTTTTCACCCAATCTTGATGATACTTGCAGGTAATGATCAGTACACCAGTCCCACTTGGCTCACCAAATTTCGTTCTTGTCAGTTAAACTGTACCTTTGCAGTAACCGTTTTCATGTTTAGGTTTCACTCTGTTTTCTCCTATATGGATACATGTAGTTGGAACTCTAAATCAAACACGGTTTGTGCTAGCTCTTTGAAACTTGGCACAATAATGGAGTTCCAAGTTCTATCCCTATGGTTTGTGTCTTATTGAAGTAGCCACAAGCAGAGACTGACGAGAATCACATTCATTGGAAGGTGTTGCCAATCTTCCAAAAAACAACGAATTTCCTGAAATCTCAGCAAACATTTTTTCACCGAATCTTGATGGTACTCGCAGGTAATGATCAGTACACCAATCCCACTTGGCTCACCAAATTTCGTTCTTCTAGGTTAAACCGTTCCTTTGCAGTAACCGTTTTCATGTTTAGGTTTCACACTGATTTCTCCTATATGGATACATGTATTTGGAACTCTAAATCAAACACGGTTTGTGCTAGCTCTTTGAAACTTGGCACAATAATGTAGTTCCAAGTTCTATCGCTATGGTTTGTGTCCTATTGAAGTAGCCCCAAGCAGAGACTGACGAGAATCACATTCATTGGTAGGGGTTGCCAAGCTTCCAAAAAATCTACGAGTTTCCTGAAATCTCAGCAAACATTTTTTCACCCAATCTTGATGATACTTGCAGGTAATGATCAGTACACCAGTCCCACTTGGCTCACCAAATTTCGTTCTTCTCAGTTAAACCGTACCTTTGCAGTAACCGTTTTCATGTTTAGGTTTCACTCTGTTTTCTCCTATATGAATACATATAGTTGGAACTCTAAATCAAACACGTTTTGTGCTAGCTCTTTGAAACTTGGCACAATAATGGAATTCCAAGTTCTATAGCTATGGTTTGTGTCTATGGAAGTAGCCCCAAGTAGAGACTGACGAGAATCACTTTCATTCAAAGGGGTTGCCAAGCTTCCAAAAAACTACGAGTTTCCTGAAATCTCAGCAAACATTTTTTCACCCAATCTTGATGATACTTGCAGGTAATGATCAGTACACCAGTCCCACATGGCTCACCAAATTTCGTTCTTCTCAGTTAAACCGTACCTTTGCAGTAACCGTTTTCATGTTTAGGTTTCACTCTGTTTTCTCCTCTATGAATACATGTAGTTGGAACTCTAAATAGAACACGGTTTGTGCTACCTCTTTGAAACTTGGCACAATAATGGAATTCCAAGTTCTATCGCTATGGTTTGTGTCCTATGGAAGTAGCCATAAGCAGAGACTGACAAGAAGCACTTTCATTGAAAGGGTTTGCCAAGCTCCTAAAAACTACGAGTTTCCTGAAATCTCAGGAAACATTTTTTTCACCCAATCTTGATGATACTTGCAGGTAATGATCAGTACACCAGTCCCACTTGGCTCACCAAATTTCGTTCTTCTAGGTTAAACCGTTCCTTTGCAGTAACCGTGTTCATGTTTAGGTTTCACTCTGTTTTCTCCTATATGGATACATGTAGTTGGAACTCTAACTCAAACACGGTTTTTGCTATCTCTTTGAAACTTGGCACAATAATGTAGTTCCAAGTTCTATCGCTATGGTTTGTGTCCTATTGAAGTAGCCCCAAGCAGAGACTGACGAGAATCACATTCATTGGAAGGGGTTGCCAAGCTTCTAAAAAAAAACGAGTTTCCTGAAATCTCAGCAAACATTTTTTCACCCAATCTTGATGATACTTGCAGGTAATGATCAGTACACCAGTCCCACTTGGCTCACCAAATTTCGTTCTTCTAGGTTAAACCGTTCCTTTGCAGTAAACGTTTTCATGTTTAGGTTTCACTCTGTTTTCTCCTATATGGATACATGTAGTTGGAACTCTAAATCAAACACGGTTTGTGCTAGCTATTTGAAACTTGGCACAATAATGTAGTTCCAAGTTCTATCGCTATGGTTTGTGTCCTATTGAAGTAGCCCCAAGAAGAGACTGACGAGAATCACTTTTATTGTAAGGGGTTGCCAAGCTTCCAAAAAACTACGAGTTTCCTGAAATCTCAGCAAATATTTTTTCACCCAATCTTGATGATACTGGCAGGTAATGATCAGTACACCAGTCCCACTTGGCTCACCAAATTTCGTTCTTCTAGGTTAAACCGTTCCTTTGCAGTAACCGTTTTCATGTTTAGGTTTCACTCTGTTTTCTCCTATATGGATACATGTAGTTGGAACTCTAAATCAAACACGGTTTGTGCTAGCTGTTTGAAACTTGGCACAATAATGTAGGTCCAAGTTCTATTGCTATGGATTGTGTCCTATTGAAGTAGCCCCAAGCAGAGACTGACGAGAATCACATTCATTGGAAGGGATTGACAAGCTTCCAAAATCTACGAGTTTCCTGAAATCTCAGCAAATATTTTTTCACCCAATCTTGATGATACTTGCAGGTAATGATCAGTACACCAGTCCCACTTGGCTCACCAAAATTTCGTTCTTTCTCAGTTAAACTGTACCTTTGCAGTAACCGTTTTCATGTTTAGGTTTCACTCTGTTTCTCCTATATGGATACATGTAGTTGGAACTCTAAATCAAACACGGTTTGTGCTAGCTCTTTGAAACTTGGCACAATAATGGAGTTCCAAGTTCTATCCCTATGGTTTGTGTCCTATTGAAGTAGCCACAAGCAGAGACTGACGAGAATCACATTCATTGGAAGGTGTTGCCAATCTTCCAAAAAACAACGAATTTCCTGAAATCCCAGCAAACATTTTTTCACCGAATCTTGATGGTACTCGCAGGTAATGATCAGTACACCAATCCCCACTTGGCTCACCAAATTTCGTTCTTCTAGGTTAAACGTTCCTTTGCAGTAACCGTTTTCATGTTTAGGTTTCACACTGATTTCTCCTATATGGATACATGTATTTGGAACTCTAAATCAAAACACGGTTTGTGCTAGCTCTTTGAAACTTGGCACAATAATGTAGTTCCAAGTTCTATCGCTATGGTTTGTGTCCTATTGAAGTAGCCCCAACCAGAGACTGACGAGAATCACTTTCATTGAAAGGGGTTGTTTGCCAAGCTTCCAAAAGATTACGAGTTTCCTGAAATCTCAGCAAACATTTTTTCACATAATCTTGATGATACTGGCAGGTAATGATAAGTACACCAATCCCACTTGGCTCACCAAATTTCGTTCTTCTAGGTTAAACCGTTCCTTTGCAGTAACCGTTTTCATGTTTAGGTTTCACTCTGTTTTCTCCTATATTGATACACGTAGTTGGAACTCTAAATCAAACACGGTTTGTGCTAGCTATTTGAAACTTGGCACAATAATGTAGTTCCAAGTTCTATCGCTATGGTTTGTGTCCTATTGATGTAGCCCCAAGCAGAGACTGACGAGAATCACTTTTATTGTAAGGGGTTGCCAAGCTTCCAAAAAACTACGAGTTTCCTGAAATCTCAGCAAATATTTTTTCACCCAATCTTGATGATACTGGCAGGTAATGATCAGTACACCCAGTCCCACTTGGCTCACCAAATTTCGTTCTTCTAGGTTAAAAACCGTTCCTTTGCAGTAACCGTTTTCATGTTTAGGTTTCACTCTGTTTTCTCCTATATGGATACATGTATTTGGAACTCTAAATCAAACACGGTTTGTGCTAGCTCTTTGAAACTTGGCACAATAATGTAGTTCCAAGTTCTATCGCTATGGTTTGTGTCCTATTGAAGTAGCCCCAAGCAGAGACCGACGAGAATCACATTCATTGAAAGGGGTTGCCAAGCTTCCAAAAATCTACGAGTTTCCTGAAATCTCAGCAAACATTTTTTCACCCAATCTTGATGATACTTGCAGGTAATGATCAGTACACCAGTCCCACTTGGCTCACCAAATTTCGTTTTTTCTAGGTTAAACCGTTCCTTTGCAGTAAACGTTTTCATGTTTAGGTTTCACTCTGTTTTCTCCTATATGGATACATGTAGTTGGAACTCTAAATCAAACACGGTTTGTGCTAGGTCTTTTGAAACTTGGCACAATAATGTAGTTCCAAGTTCTATCGCTATGGTTTGTGTCCTATGGAAGTAGCCCCAAGCAGAGACTGACGAGAATCACTTTTACTGAAAGGGGTTGCCAAGCTTCCAAAAACTACGAGTTTCCTGAAATCTCAGCAAACATTTTTTCACCCAATCTTGATGCCAATTGCAGGTAATGATCAGTACACCAGTCCTACTTGGCTCACCAATTTCGTTCTTCTAGGTTAAACCGTTCCTTTGCAGTAACCGTTTTCATGTTTAGGTTTCACTCTGTTTTCTCCTCTATGGATACATGTAGTTGGAACTCTAAATCAAACACGTTTGTGCTAGCTGTTTGAAACTTGGCACAATAATGTAGGTCCAAGTTCTATTGCTATGGATTGTGTCCTATTGAACTAGCCCCAAGCAGAGACTGACGAGAATCACATTCATTGGAAGGGATTGCCAAGCTTCCAAAATCTACGAGTTTCCTGAAATCTCAGCAAATATTTTTTCACCCAAACTTGATGATACTTGCAGGTAATGATCAGTACACCAGTCCCACTTGGCTCACCAAATTTCGTTCTTCTCAGTTAAACTGTACCTTTGCAGTAACCGTTTTCATGTTTAGGTTTCACTCTGTTTTCTCCTATATGGATACATGTAGTTGGGAACTATAAATCAAACACGGTTTGTGCTAGCTCTTTGAAACTTGGCACAATAATGGAGTTCCAAGTTCTATCGCTATGGTTTGTGTCCTATTTGAAGTAGCCACAAGCAGAGACTGACGAGAATCACATTCATTGGAAGGTGTTGCCAATCTTCCAAAAAACAACGAATTTCCTGAAATCTCAGCAAACATTTTTTCACC
The DNA here is from genome assembly GCF_045843805.1 of Urocitellus parryii. Lineage (NCBI taxonomy): Eukaryota > Metazoa > Chordata > Mammalia > Rodentia > Sciuridae > Urocitellus > Urocitellus parryii. Next base: position 11,192 of record NW_027552393.1, on the reverse strand, counting down.
GAATCTTGATGGTACTCGCAGGTAATGATCAGTACACCAATCCCACTTGGCTCACCAAATTTCGTTCTTCTAGGTTAAACTGTTCCTTTGCAGTAACCGTTTTCATGTTTAGGTTTCACACTGATTTCTCCTATATGGATACATGTATTTGGAACTCTAAATCAAACACGGTTTGTGCTAGCTCTTTGAAACTTGGCACAATAATGTAGTTCCAAGTTCTATCGCTATGGTTTGTGTCCTATTGAAGTAGCCCCAAGAAGAGACTGACGAGAATCACATTCATTGGACGGATTGCCAAGCTTCCAAAATCTACGAGTTTCCTGAAATCTCAGCAAATATTTTTTCACCCAATCTTGATGATACTTGCAGGTAATGATCAGTACACCAGTCCAACTTGGCTCACCAAAATTTCGTTCTTCTCAGTTAAACTGTACCTTTGCAGTAACCGTTTTCATGTTTAGGTTTCACTCTGTTTTCTCCTATATGGATACATGTAGTTGGAACTCTAAATCAAACACGGTTTGTGCTAGCTCTTTGAAAACTTGGCACAATAATGGAGTTCCAAGTTCTATCGCTATGGTTTGTGTCCTATTGAAGTAGCCACAAGCAGAGACTGACGAGAATCACATTCATTGGAAGGTGTTGCCAATCTTCCAAAAAACAACGAATTTCCTGAAATCTCAGCAAACATTTTTCACCGAATCTTGATGGTACTCGCAGGTAATGATCAGTACACCAATCCCACTTGGCTCACCAAATTTCGTTCTTCTAGGTTAAACTGTTCCTTTGCAGTAACCGTTTTCATGTTTAGGTTTCACTCTGTTTTCTCCTCTATGAATACATGTAGTAGGAACTCTAAATAGAACACGGTTTGTGCTACCTCTTTGAAACTTGGCACAATAATGGAATTCCAAGTTCTATCGCTATGGTTTGTGTCCTATGGAAGTAGCCACAAGCAGAGACTGACGAGAATCACTTTCATTGAAAGGGTTTGCCAAGCTCCTAAAAACTACGAGTTTCCTGAAATCTCAGGAAACATTTTTTTCACCCAATCTTGATGATACTTGCAGGTAATGATCAGTACACCAGTCCCACTTGGCTCACCAAATTTCGTTCTTCTAGGTTAAACCGTTCCTTTGCAGTAACCGTGTTCATGTTTAGGTTTCACTCTGTTTTCTCCTATATGGTACATGTAGTTGGAACTCTAACTCAAACACGGTTTTTGCTATCTCTTTGAAACTTGGCACAATAATGTAGTTCCAAGTTCTATCGCTATGGTTTGTGTCCTATTGAAGTAGCCCCAAGCAGAGACTGACGAGAATCACATTCATTGGAAGGGGTTGCCAAGCTTCTAAAAAAAAACGAGTTTCCTGAAATCTCAGCAAACATTTTTTCACCCAATCTTGATGATACTTGCAGGTAATGATCAGTACACCAGTCCCACTTGGCTCACCAAATTTCGTTCTTCTAGGTTAAACCGTTCCTTTGCAGTAAACGTTTTCATGTTTAGGTTTCACTCTGTTTTCTCCTATATGGATACATGTAGTTGGAACTCTAAATCAAACACGGTTTGTGCTAGGTCTTTGAAACTTGGCACAATAATGTAGTTCCAAGTTCTATCGCTATGGTTTGTGTCCTATGGAAGTAGCCCCAAGCAGAGACTGACGAGAATCACTTTTACTGAAAGGGGTTGCCAAGCTTCCAAAAGACTACGAGTTTCCTGAAATCTCAGCAAACATTTTTTCCCCAATCTGATGACAATTGCAGGTAATGATCAGTACACCAGTCCTACTTGGCTCACCAAATTTCGTTCTTCTAGGTTAAACCCGTTCCTTTGCAGTAACCGTTTTCATGTTTAGGTTTCACTCTGTTTTCTCCTCTATGGATACATGTAGTTGGAACTCTAAATCAAACACGGTTTGTGCTAGCTGTTTGAAACTTGGCACAATAATGTAGGTCCAAGTTCTATTGCTATGGATTGTGTCCTATTGAACTAGCCCCAAGCAGAGACTGACGAGAATCACATTCATTGGAAGGGATTGCCAAGCTTCCAAAATCTACGAGTTTCCTGAAATCTCAGCAAATATTTTTTTACCCAATCTTGATGATACTTGCAGGTAATGATCAGTACACCAGTCCCACTTGGCTCACCAAATTTCGTTCTTCTCAGTTAAACTGTACCTTTGCAGTAACCGTTTTCATGTTTAGGTTTCACTCTGTTTTCTCCTATATGGATACATGTAGTTGGAACTATAAATCAAACACGGTTTGTGCTAGCTCTTTGAAACTTGGCACAATAATGGAGTTCCAAGTTCTATCGCTATGGTTTGTGTCCTATTGAAGTAGCCACAAGCAGAGACTGACGAGAATCACATTCATTGGAAGGTGTTGCCAATCTTCCAAAAAACAACGAATTTCCTGAAATCTCAGCAAACATTTTTTCACCGAATCTTGATGGTACTCGCAGGTAATGATCAGTACACCAATCCCACTTGGCTCACTAAATTTCGTTCTTCTAGGTTAAACTGTTCCTTTGCAGTAACCGTTTTCATGTTTAGGTTTCACACTGATTTCTCCTATATGGATACATGTATTTGGAACTCTAAATCAAACACGGTTTGTGCTAGCTCTTTGAAACTTGGCACAATAATGTAGTTCCAAGTTCTATCGCTATGGTTTGTGTCCTATTGAAGTAGCCCCAAGCAGAGACTGACGAGAATCACATTCATTGGAAGGGATTGCCAAGCTTCCAAAATCTACGAGTTTCCTGAAATCTCAGCAATATTTTTTCCCCCAATCTTGATGATACTTGCAGGTAATGATCAGTACACCAGTCCAACTTGGCTCAACCAAATTTCGTTCTTCTCAGTTAAACCTGTACCTTTGCAGTAACCGTTTTCATGTTTAGGTTTCACTCTGTTTTCTCCTATATGGATACATGTAGTTGGAACTCTAAATCAAACACGGTTTGTGCTAGCTCTTTGAAACTTGGCACAATAATGGAGTTCCAAGTTCTATCGCTATGGTTTGTGTCCTATTGAAGTAGCCACAAGCAGAGACTGACGAGAATCACATTCATTGGAAGGTGTTGCCAATCTTCCAAAAACAACGAATTTCCTGAAATCTCAGCAAACATTTTTTCACCGAATCTTGATGGTACTCGCAGGTAATGATCAGTACACCAATCCCACTTGGCTCACCAAATTTCGTTCTTCTAGGTTAAACTGTTCCTTTGCAGTAACCGTTTTCATGTTTAGGTTTCACTCTGTTTTCTCCTCTATGAATACATGTAGTTGGAACTCTAAATAGAACACGGTTTGTGCTACCTCTTTGAAACTTGGCACAATAATGGAATTCCAAGTTCTATCGCTATGGTTTGTGTCCTATGGAAGTAGCCACAAGCAGAGACTGACGAGAATCACTTTCATTGAAAGGGTTTGCCAAGCTCCTAAAAACTACGAGTTTCCTGAAATCTCAGGAAACATTTTTTTCACCCAATCTTGATGATACTTGCAGGTAATGATCAGTACACAGTCCCACTTGGCTCACCAAATTTCGTTCTTCTAGGTTAAACCGTTCCTTTGCAGTAACCGTGTTCATGTTTAGGTTTCACTCTGTTTTCTCCTATATGGATACATGTAGTTGGAACTCTAACTCAAACACGGTTTTTGCTATCTCTTTGAAACTTGGCACAATAATGTAGTTCCAAGTTCTATCGCTATGGTTTGTGTCCTATTGAAGTAGCCCCAAGCAGAGACTGACGAGAATCACATTCATTGGAAGGGGTTGCCAAGCTTCTAAAAAAAACGAGTTTCCTGAAATCTCAGCAAACATTTTTTCACCCAATCTTGATGATACTTGCAGGTAATGATCAGTACACCAGTCCACTTGGCTCACCAAATTTCGTTCTTCTAGGTTAAACCGTTCCTTTGCAGTAAACGTTTTCATGTTTAGGTTTCACTCTGTTTTCTCCTATATGGATACATGTAGTTGGAACTCTAAATCAAACACGGTTTGTGCTAGCTCTTTGAAACTTGGCACAATAAATGGAGTTCCAAGTTCTATCCCTATGGTTTGTGTCCTATTGAAGTAGCCACAAGCAGAGACTGACGAGAATCACATTCATTGGAAGGTGTTGCCAATCTTCCAAAAAACAACGAATTTCCTGAAATCCCAGCAAACATTTTTTCCACCGAATCTTGATGGTACTCGCAGGTAATGATCAGTACACCAATCCCACTTGGCTCACCAAATTTCGTTCTTCTAGGTTAAACCGTTCCTTTGCAGTAACCGTTTTCATGTTTAGGTTTCACACTGATTTCTCCTATATGGATACATGTATTTGGAACTCTAAATCAAAACACGGTTTGTGCTAGCTCTTTGAAACTTGGCACAATAATGTAGTTCCAAGTTCTATCGCTATGGTTTGTGTCCTATTGAAGTAGCCCCAACCAGAGACTGACGAGAATCACTTTCATTGAAAGGGGTTGTTTGCCAAGCTTCCAAAAGATTACGAGTTTCCTGAAATCTCAGCAAACATTTTTTCACATAATCTTGATGATACTGGCAGGTAATGATAAGTACACCAATCCCACTTGGCTCACCAAATTTCGTTCTTCTAGGTTAAACCGTTCCTTTGCAGTAACCGTTTTCATGTTTAGGGTTTCACTCTGTTTTCTCCTATATTGATACACGTAGTTGGAACTCTAAATCAAACACGGTTTGTGCTAGCTATTTGAAACTTGGCACAATAATGTAGTTCCAAGTTCTATCGCTATGGTTTGTGTCCTATTGATGTAGCCCCAAGCAGAGACTGACGAGAATCACTTTTATTGTAAGGGGTTGCCAAGCTTCCAAAAAACTACGAGTTTCCTGAAATCTCAGCAAATATTTTTTCACCCAATCTTGATGATACTGGCAGGTAATGATCAGTACACCAGTCCCACTTGGCTCACCAAATTTCGTTCTTCTAGGTTAAACCGTTCCTTTGCAGTAACCGTTTTCATGTTTAGGTTTCACTCTGTTTTCTCCTATATGGATACATGTATTTGGAACTCTAAATCAAACACGGTTTGTGCTAGCTCTTTGAAACTTGGCACAATAATGTAGTTCCAAGTTCTATCGCTATGGTTTGTGTCCTATTGAAGTAGCCCCAAGCAGAGACCGACGAGAATCACATTCATTGAAAGGGGTTGCCAAGCTTCCAAAAATCTACGAGTTTCCTGAAATCTCAGCAAACATTTTTTCACCCAATCTTGATGATACTTGCAGGTAATGATCAGTACACCAGTCCCACTTGGCTCACCAAATTTCGTTTTTCTAGGTTAAACCGTTCCTTTGCAGTAAACGTTTTCATGTTTAGGTTTCACTCTGTTTTCTCCTATATGGATACATGTAGTTGGAACTCTAAATCAAACACGGTTTGTGCTAGGTCTTTGAAACTTGGCACAATAATGTAGTTCCAAGTTCTATCGCTATGGTTTGTGTCCTATTGAAGTAGCCCCAAGCAGAGACTGACGAGAATCACTTTTACTGAAAGGGGTTGCCAAGCTTCCAAAAAACTACGAGTTTCCTGAAATCTCAGCAAACATTTTTTCACCCAATCTTGATGACAATTGCAGGTAATGATCAGTACACCAGTCCTACTTGGCTCACCAAATTTCGTTCTTCTAGGTTAAACCGTTCCTTTGCAGTAACCGTTTTCATGTTTAGGTTTCACTCTGTTTTCTCCTATATGGATACATGTAGTTGGAACTCTAAATCAAACACGGTTTGTGCTAGCTGTTTGAAACTTGGCACAATAATGTAGGTCCAAGTTCTATTGCTATGGATTGTGTCCTATTGAACTAGCCCCAAGCAGAGACTGACGAGAATCACATTCATTGGAAGGGATTACCAAGCTTCCAAAATCTACGAGTTTCCTGAAATCTCAGCAAATATTTTTTCACCCAATCTTGATGATACTTGCAGGTAATGATCAGTACACCAGTCCCACTTGGCTCACCAAATTTCGTTCTTCTCAGTTAAACTGTACCTTTGCAGTAACCGTTTTCATGTTTAGGTTTCACTCTGTTTTCTCCTATATGGATACATGTAGTTGGAACTATAAATCAAACACGGTTTGTGCTAGCTCTTTGAAACTTGGCACAATAATGTAGTTCCAAGTTCTATCGCTATGGTTTGTGTCCTATTGAAGTAGCCAGAAGCAGAGACTGACGAGAATCACATTCATTGGAAGGTGTTGCCAATCTTCCAAAAAACAACGAATTTCCTGAAATCTCAGCAAACATTTTTTCACCGAATCTTGATGGTACTCGCAGGTAATGATCAGTACACCAATCCCACTTGGCTCACCAAATTTCGTTCTTCTAGGTTAAACTGCTCCTTTGCAGTAACCGTTTTCATGTTTAGGTTTCACACTGATTTCTCCTATATGGATACATGTATTTGGAACTCTAAATCAAACACGGTTTGTGGTAGCTTTTTGAAACTTGGCACAATAATGTAGTTCCAAGTTCTATCGCTATGCTTTGTGTCCTATTGAAGTAGCCCCAAGCAGAGACTGACGAGAATCACATTCATTGGTAGGGATTGCCAAGCTTCCAAAATCTACCAGTTTCCTGAAATCTCAGCAAATATTTTTTCCCCCAATCTTGATGATACTTGCAGGTAATGATCAGTACACCAGTCCAACTTGGCTCACCAAATTTCGTTCTTCTCAGTTAAACTGTACCTTTGCAGTAACCGTTTTCATGTTTAGGTTTCACTCTGTTTTCTCCTATATGGATACATGTAGTTGGAACTCTAAATCAAACACGGTTTGTGCTAGCTCTTTGAAACTTGGCACAATAATGGAGTTCCAAGTTCTATCGCTATGGTTTGTGTCCTATTGAAGTAGCCACAAGCAGAGACTGACGAGAATCACATTCATTGGAAGGTGTTGCCAATCTTCCAAAAAACAACGAATTTCCTGAAATCTCAGCAAACATTTTTTCACCGAATCTTGATGGTACTCGCAGGTAATGATCAGTACACCAATCCCACTTGGCTCACCAAATTTCGTTCTTCTAGGTTAAACTGTTCCTTTGCAGTAACCGTTTTCATGTTTAGGTTTCACACTGATTTCTCCTATATGGATACATGTATTTGGAACTCTAAATCAAACACGGTTTGTGCTAGCTCTTTGAAACTTGGGACAATAATGTAGTTCCAAGTTCTATCGCTATGGTTTGTGTCCTATTGAAGTAGCCCCAAGCAGAGACTGACGAGAATCACATTCATTGGTAGGGGTTGCCAAGCTTCCAAAAATCTACGAGTTTCCTGAAATCTCAGCAAACATTTTTTCACCCAATCTTGATGATACTTGCAGGTAATGATCAGTACACCAGTCCCACTTGGCTCACCAAATTTCGTTCTTCTCAGTTAAACCGTACCTTTGCAGTAACCGTTTTCATGTTTAGGTTTCACTCTGTTTTCTCCTATATGAATACATATAGTTGGAACTCTAAATCAAACACGTTTTGTTCTAGCTATTTGAAACTTGGCACAATAATGGAATTCCAAGTTCTATAGCTATGGTTTGTGTCCTATGGAAGTAGCCCCAAGTAGAGACTGACGAGAATCACTTTCATTGAAAGGGGTTGCCAAGCTTCCAAAAAATACGAGTTTCCTGAAATCTCAGCAAACATTTTTCACCCAATCTTGATGATACTTGCAGGTAATGATCAGTACATCAATCCCACTTGGCTCACCAAATTTCTTTCTTCTAGATTAAACCGTTCCTTTGCAGTAACCGTTTTCATGTTTAGGTTTCACTCTGTTTTCTCCTATATGGATACATGTAGTTGGAACTCTAAATCAAACACGGTTTGTGCTAGCTCTTTGAAACTTGGCACAATAATGTAGTTCCAAGTTCTATCGCTATGGTTTGTGTCCTATGGAAGTAGCCCCAACCAGAGACTGACGAGAATCACTTTCATTGAAATGGGTTGGTTGCCAAGCTTCCAAAAGATTACGAGTTTCCTGAAATCTCAGCAAACATTTTTTCACATAATCTTGATGATACTGGCAGGTAATGATAGGTACAACAATCCCACTTGGCTCACTAAATGTCGTTCTTCTAGGTTAAACCGTTCCTTTGCAGTAACCGTTTTCATGTTTAGGTTTCACTCTGTTTTCTCCTATATGGATACATGTAGTTGGAACTCTAAATCAAACACGGTTTGTGCTAGCTATTTGAAACTTGGCACAATAATGTAGTTCCAAGTTCTATCGCTATGGTTTGTGTCCTATTGATGTAGCCCCAAGCAGAGACTGACGAAAATCACTTTTATTGTAAGGGGTTGCCAAGCTTCCAAAAAACTACGAGTTTCCTGAAATCTCAGCAAATATTTTTTCAACCAATCTTGATGATACTGGCAGGTAATGATCAGTACACCAGTCCCACTTGGCTCACCAAATTTCGTTCTTCTAGGTTAAACCGTTCCTTTGCAGTAACCGTTTTCATGTTTAGGTTTCACACTGATTTCTCCTATATGGATACATGTATTTGGAACTCTAAATCAAACACGGTTTGTGCTAGCTCTTTGAAACATGGCACAATAATGTAGTTCCAAGTTCTATCGCTATGGTTTGTGTCCTATTGAAGTAGCCCCAAGCAGAGACCGACGACAATCACATTCATTGAAAGGGGTTGCCAAGCTTCCAAAAATCTACGAGTTTCCTGAAATCTCAGCAAACATTTTTTCACCCAATCTTGATGATACTTGCAGGTAATGATCAGTACACCAGTCCCACATGGCTCACCAAATTTCGTTCTTCTCAGTTAAACCGTACCTTTGCAGTAACCGTTTTCATGTTTAGGTTTCACTCTGTTTTCTCCTCTATGAATACATGTAGTTGGAACTCTAAATCGAACACGGTTTGTGCTAGCTCTTTGAAACTTGGCACAATAATGGAATTGCAAGTTCTATCGCTATGGTTTGTGTCCTATGGAAGTAGCCACAAGCAGAGACTGACGAGAATCACTTTCATTGAAAGGGTTTGCCAAGCTCCTAAAAACTACGAGTTTCCTGAAATCTCAGGAAACATTTTTTCACCCAATCTTGATGATACTTGCAGGTAATGATCAGTACACCAGTCCCACTTGGCTCACCAAATTTCGTTCTTCTAGGTTAAACCGTTCCTTTGCAGTAACCGTGTTCATGTTTAGGTTTCACTCTGTTTTCTCCTATATGGATACATGTAGTTGGAACTCTAACTCAAACACGGTTTTTGCTATCTCTTTGAAACTTGGCACAATAATGTAGTTCCAAGTTCTATCGCTATGGTTTGTGTCCTATTGAAGTAGCCCCAAGCAGAGACTGACGAGAATCACATTCATTGGAAGGGGTTGCCAAGCTTCTAAAAAAAAAACGAGTTTCCTGAAATCTCAGCAAACATTTTTTCACCCAATCTTGATGATACTTGCAGGTAATGATCAGTACACCAGTCCCACTTGGCTCACCAAATTTCGTTCTTCTAGGTTAAACCGTTCCTTTGCAGTAAACGTTTTCATGTTTAGGTTTCACTCTGTTTTCTCCTATATGGATACATGTAGTTGAAACTCTAAATCAAACACGGTTTGTGCTAGGTCTTTGAAACTTGGCACAATAATATAGTTCCAAGTTCTATCGCTATGGTTTGTGTCCTATGGAAGTTGCCCCAAGCAGAGACTGACGAGAATCACTTTTACTGAAAGGGGTTGCCAAGCTTCCAAAAAACTACGAGTTTCCTGAAATCTCAGCAAACATTGTTTCACCCAATCTTAATGACAATTGCAGGTAATGATCAGTACACCAGTCCCACTTGGCTCACCAAATTTCGTTCTTCTAGGTTAAACCGTTCCTTTGCAGTAACCGTTTTCATGTTTAGGTTTCACTCTGTTTTCTCCTATATGGATACATGTAGTTGGAACTCTAAATCAAACACGGTTTGTGCTAGCTTTTTGAAACGTGGCACAATAATGGAGTTCCAAGATCTATCGCTATGGTTTGTGTCCTATTGTAGTAGCCCCAAGCAGAGAGTGACGAGAATCACTTTCATTGAAAGGGGTTGCCAGGCTTCCAAAAAACTACGAGTTTCCTGAAATCTCAGCAAACATTTTTTCACCCAATCTTGATGATACTTGCAGGTAATGATCAGTACACCAGTCCCACTTGGCTTACCAAATTTCGTTCTTCTAGGTTAAACCGTTCCTTTGCAGTAACCGTTTTCATGTTTAGGTTTCACTCTGTTTTCTCCTATATGGATACATGTAGTTGGAATTCTAAATCAAACACGGTTTGTGCTAGCTCTTTGAAACTTGGCACAATAATGTAGTTCCAAGTTCTATCGCTATGGTTTGTGTCCTATTGAAGTAGCCCCATGCAGAGACTGACGAGAATGACATTCATAGAAAGGGGTTGCCAAGCTTCCAAAAAACTCGAATTTCCTGAAATCTCAGCAAACATTTTTTCACCCAATCTTGATGGTACTGGCAGGTAATGATCAGTACACCAATCCCACTTGGCTCACCAAATTTCGTTCTTCTAGGTTAAACCGTTCCTTTGCAGTAACCGTTTTCATGTTTAGGTTTCACTCTGTTTTCTCCTATATGGATACATGTAGTTGGAACTCTAAATCAAACACGGTTTGTGCCAGGTCTTTGAAACTTGGCACAATAGTGTAGTTCCAAGTTCTATCGCTATGGTTTGTGTCCTATTGAAGTAGCCTCAAGCAGAGAGTGACGAGAATCACTTTCATTGAAAGGGGTTGCCAGGCTTCCAAAAAACTACGAGTTTCCTGAAATCTCAGCAAACATTTTTTCACCCAATCTTGATGATACTTGCAGGTAATGATCAGTACACCAGTCCCACTTGGCTTACCAAATTTCGTTCTTCTAGGTTAAACCGTTCCTTTGCAGTAACCGTTTTCATGTTTAGGTTTCACTCTGTTTTCTCCTATATGGATACATGTAGTTGGAATTCTAAATCAAACACGGTTTGTGCTAGCTCTTTGAAACTTGGCACAATAATGTAGTTCCAAGTTCTATCGCTATGGTTTGTGTCCTATTGAAGTAGCCCCATGCAGAGACTGACGAGAATGACATTCATAGAAAGGGGTTGCCAAGCTTCCAAAAAACTCGAATTTCCTGAAATCTCAGCAAACATTTT
>NW_027552392.1:0-110145 GCF_045843805.1 Urocitellus parryii | reverse complement strand
CTGAAATATCAGCAAATATTTTTTCACCCAATCTTGATGATACTTCCATTTAATGATCAGTACACAATCCCACTTGGCTCACCACATTTCGTTCTTCTAGGTTAAACCGTTCCTTTGCAGTAATCGTTTTCATATTTAGGTTTCACTCTGTTTTCTCCTATATAGATACATGTAGTTGGAACTCTAAATCAAACACGGTTTGTGCTAGCTCTTTGAAACTTGGCACAATAATGTAGTTTCAAGTTCTATCGCTAGGGTTTGTGTGCTATTGAAGTAGCCCCAAGCAGAGACTGAGGAGAATCCCTTTCATTGAAAGGGGTTGCCAAGCTTCCAAAAAACTACGAGTTTCCTGAAATCTCAGCAAACATTTTTTCACCCAATCTTGATGATACTTCCATTTAATGATCAGTACACAAATCCCACTTGGCTCACCAAATTTCGTTCTTCTAGGTTAAACCGTTCCTTTGCAGTAACCGTTTTCATGTTTAGGTTTCACTCTGTTTTCTCCTATATGGATACATGTAGTTGGAACTCTAAATCAAACACGGTTTGTGCTAGCTCTTTGAAACTTGGCACAATAATGTAGTTCCAAGTTCTATCGCTATGGTTTGTGTGCTATTGAAGTGGCCCCAAGCAGAGACTGACGAGAATCCTTTCAATGAAAGGGGTTGCCAAGCTTCCAAAAAACTACGAGTTTCCTGAAATCTCAGCAAACATTTTTTCACCCAATCTTGATGATACTTCTATTTAATTATCAGTACACCATTCCCACTTGGCTCACCAAATTTCGTTCTTCTAGGTTAAACCGTTCCTTTGCAGTAACCGTTTTCATGTTTAGGTTTCACTCTGTTTTCTCCTATATGGATACATGTAGTTGGAACTCTAAATCAAACACGGTTTGTGCTAGCTCTTTGAAACTTGGCACAATAATGTAGTTCCAAGTTCTATCGCTATGGTTTGTGTGCTATTGAAGTAGCCCCAAGCAGAGACTGACGAGAATCCCTTTCATTGAAAGGGGTTGCCAAGCTTCCAAAAAACTGCGAGTTTCCTGAAATCTCAGCAAACATTTTTCACCCAATCTTTATGATACTTGCAGGTTGTGATCAGTACACGAATCTCATTTGGCTCACTAAATTTCGTTCTTCTAGGTTTAACCGTTCCTTTGCAGTAACCGTTTTCATGTTTAGGTTTCACTCTGTTTTCTCATATATGGATACATGTAGTTGGAACTCTAAATCAAACACGGTTTGTGCTAGCTCTTTGAAACTTGGCACAATAATGTAGTTCCAAGTTCTATCGCTATGGTTTGTGTGCTATTGAAGTAACCCCAAGCAGAGACTGACGAGAATCCCTTTCATTGAAAGGGGTTGCCAAGCTTCCAAAAAACTACGAGTTTCCTGAAATCTCAGCAGACATTTTTTCACCCAATCTTGATGATACTTCCATTTAATGATCAGTACACCAATCCCACTTGGCTCACCAAATTTCGTTCTTCTAGGTTAAACCGTTCCTTTGCAGTAACCGTTTTCATGTTTAGGTTTCACTCTGTTTTCTCCTATATGGATACATGTAGTTGGAACTCTAAATCAAACACGGTTTGTGCTAGCTCTTTGAAACTTGGCACAATAATGTAGTTCCAAGTTCTATCGCTATGGTTTGTGTGCTATTGAAGTAGCCCCAAGCAGAGACTGACGAGAATCCCTTTCATTGAAAGGGGTTATCAAGCTTCCAAAAAACTACGAGTTTCCTGAAATCTCAGCAAACATATTTTCACCCAATCTTGATGATACTTGCAGGTAGTGATCAGTACACGAATCCCACTTGGCTCACCAAATTTCGTTCTTCTAGGTTAAACCCTTCCTTTGCAGTAACCGTTTTCATGTTTAGGTTTCACTCTGTTTTCTCCCATATGGATACATGTAGTTGGAACTCTAAATCAAACACGGTTTGTGCTAGCTCTTTGAAACTTGGCACAATAATGTAGTTCCAAGTTCTATCGCTATGGTTTGTGTGCTATTGAAGTACCCCAAGCAGACACTGACGAGAACCCCTTTCATTGAAAGGGGTTGCCAAGCTTCCAAAAAACTACGAGTTTCCTGAAATCTCAGCAAACATTTTTTCACCCAATCTTGATGATACCTCTATTTAATGATCAGTACACCAATTCCACTTGGATCACCAAATTTCGTTCTTCTAGGTTAAACGGTTCCTTTGCAGTAACCGTTTTCATGTTTAGGTTTCACTCTGTTTTCTCCTATATGGATACATGTAGTTGGAACTCTAAATCAAACACGGTTTGTGCTAGCTCTTTGAAACTTGGCACAATAATGTAGTTCCAAGTTCTATCACTATGGTTTGTGTGCTATTGAAGTAGCCCCAAGCAGAGACTGACGAGAATCCCTTTCATGGAAAGGGGTTGCCAGGCTTCCAAAAAACTGCGAGTTTCCTGAAATCTCAGCAAACATTTTTTCACCCAGTCTTGATGATACTTCCATTTAATGATCAGTACACCAATCCCACTTGGCTCACCAAATTTCGTTCTTCTAGGTTAAACCGTTCCTTTGCAGTAATCGTTTTCATATTTAGGTTTCACTCTGTTTTCTCCTATATAGATACATGTAGTTGGAACTCTAAATCAAACACGTTTGTGCTAGCTCTTTGAAACTTGGCACAATAATGTAGTTTCAAGTTCTATCGCTAGGGTTTGTGTGCTATTGAAGTAGCCCCAAGCAGAGACTGACGAGAATCCCCTTTCATTGAAAGGGGTTGCCAAGCTTCCAAAAACTACGAGTTTCCAGAAATCTCAGCACACATTTTTTCGCCCTATCTTGATGATACTTCCATTTAATGATCAGTACACCAATCCCTCTTGGCTAACCAAATTTCGTTCTTCTAGGTTAAACCGTTCCTTTGCAGTAACCGTTTTCATGTTTAGGTTTCACTCTGTTTTCTCCTATATGGATACATGTAGTTGGAACTCTAAATCAAACACGGTTTGTGCTAGCTCTTTGAAACTTCGCACAATAATATAGTTCCAATTTCTATCGCTATGGTTTGTGTGCTATTGAAGTAGCCCCAAGCAGAGACTGACGAGAATCCCTTTCATTGAAAGGGGTTGTCCAGCTTCCAAAAAACTACGAGTTTCCTGAAATCTCAGCAAACATTTTTTCACCCAATCTTGATGATACTTCCATTTAATGGTCAGTACACCAATCCCACTTGGCTCACCAAATTTCGTTCTTCTAGGTTAAACCGTTCCTTTGCAGTAACCGTTTTCATGTTTAGGTTTCACTCTGTTTTCTCCTATATGGATACATGTATTTGGAACTCTAAATCAAATACGGTTTGTGCTAGCTCTTTGAAACTTGGCACAATAATGTAGTTCCAAGTTCTATCGCTATGGTTTGTGTGCTATTGAAGTAGCCCCAAGCAGAGACTGACGAGAATGCCTTTCATTGAAAGGGGTTGCCAAGCTTCCAAAAAACTGCGAGTTTCCTGAAATCTCAGCAAACATTTTTTCACCCAATCTTGATGATACTTGCAGGTAGTCATCAGTACACGAATCCCACTTGGCTCACCAAATTTCGTTCTTCTAGTTTAAACCCTTCCTTTGCAGTAACCGTTTTCATGTTTAGGTTTCACTCTGTTTTCTCCCATATGGATACATGTAGTTGGAACTCTAAATCAAACACGGTTTGTGCTAGCTCTTTGAAACTTGGCACAATAATATAGTTCCAAGTTCTATCGCTATGGTTTGTGTGCTATTGAAGTACCCCAAGCAGACACTGACGAGAACCCCTTTCATTGAAAGGGGTTGCCAAGCTTCCAAAAAACTACGAGTTTCCAGAAATCTCAGCAAGCATTTTTTCACCCAATCTTGATGATACTTTCTATTTAATGATCAGTACACCAATCCCACTTGGCTCACCAAATTTCGTTCTTCTAGGTTAAACCGTTCCTTTGCAGTAACCGTTTTCATGTTTAGGTTTCACTCTGTTTTCTCCTATATGGATACATGTAGTTGGAACTCTAAATCAAACACGGTTTGTGCTAGCTCTTTGAAACTTGGCACAATAATGTAGTTTCAAGTTCTATCGCTAGGGTTTGTGTGCTATTGAAGTAGCCCAAGCAGAGACTGACGAGAATCCCTTTCATTGAAAGGGGGTTGCCAAGCTTCCAAAAAACTACGAGTTTCCTGAAATCTCAGCAAACATTTTTTCACCCAATCTTGATGATACTTCCATTTAATGATCAGTACACAAATCCCACTTGGCTCACCAAATTTCGTTATTCTAGGTTAAACCGTTCCTTTGCAGTAACCGTTTCATGTTTAGGTTTCACTCTGTTTTCTCCTATATGGATACATGTAGTTGGAACTCTAAATCAAACACGGTTTGTGCTAGCTCTTTGAAACTTGGCACAATAATGTAGTTCCAAGTTCTATCGCTATGGTTTGTGTGCTATTGAAGTAGCCCCAAGCAGAGACTGACGAGAATCCCTTTCAATGAAAGGGGTTGCCAAGCTTCCAAAAAACTATGAGTTTCCTGAAATCTCAGCAAACTTTTTTTCACCCAATCTTGATGATACTTCTATTTAATTATCAGTACACCCATCCCACTTGGCTCACCAAATTTCGTTCTTCTAGGTTAAACCGTTCCTTTGCAGTAACCGTTTTCATGTTTAGGTTTCACTCTGTTTTCTCCTATATGGATACATGTAGTTGGAACTCTAAATCAAACACGGTTTGTGCTAGCTCTTTGAAACTTGGCACAATAATGTAGTTCCAAGTTCTATCGCTATGGTTTGTGTGCTATTGAAGTAGCCCCAAGCAGAGACTGACGAGAATCCCTTTCATTGAAAGGGGTTGCCAAGCTTCCAAAAAACTGCGAGTTTCTTGAAATCTCAGCAAACATTTTTTCACCCAATCTTGATGATACTTCTATTTAATAATCAGTACACCAATCCCACTTGGCTCACCAAATTTCGTTCTTCTAGGTTAAACCGTTCCTTTGCAGTAACCGTTTTCATGTTTAGGTTTCACTCTGTTTTCTCCTATATGGATACATGTAGTTGGAACTCTAAATCACACACGGTTTGTGCTAGCTCTTTGAAACTTGGCACAATAATGTAGTTCCAAGTTCTATCGCTATGGTTTGTGTGCTATTGAAGTAGCCCCAAGCAGAGACTGACGAGAATCCCTTTCATTGAAAGGGGTTGCCAAGCTTCCAAAAAACTGCGAGTTTCCTGAAATCTCAGCAAACATTTTTTCACCCAATCTTGATGATACTTGCAGGTAGTGATCAGTACACGAATCCCACTTGGCTCACCAAATTTCGTTCTTCTAGGTTAAACCGTTCCTTTGCAGTAACCGTTTTCATGTTTAGGTTTCACTCTGTTTTCTCCTATATGGATACATGTAGTTGGAACACTAAATCAAACACGGTTTGTGTTAGCTCTTTGAAACTTGGCACAATAATGTAGTTCCAAGTTCTATCGCTTTGGTTTTTGTGCTATTGAAGTAGCCCCAAGCAGAGACTGACGAGAATCCCTTTCATTGAAAGGGGTTGCCAAGCTTCCAAAAAACTATGAGTTTCCTGAAATCTCAGCAAACTTTTTTTCACCCAATCTTGATGATACTTCTATTTAATGATCAGTACACCAATCCCACTTGGCTCACCAAATTTCGTTCTTCTAGGTTAAACCGTTCCTTTGCAGTAACCGTTTTGATGTTTAGGTATCACTCTGTTTCTCCTATATGGGATACATGTAGTTGGAACTCTAAATCAAACACGGTTTGTGCTAGCTCTTTGAAACTTGGCACAATAATGTAGTTCCAAGTTCTATCGCTATGGTTTGTGTGCTATTGAAGTAGCCACAAGCAGAGACTGACGAGAATCCCTTTCATTGAAAGGGGTTGCCAAGCTTCCAAAAAACTACGAGTTTCCTGAAATATCAGCAAATATTTTTTCACCCAATCTTGATGATACTTCCATTTAATGATCAGTACACCAATCCCACTTGGCTCACCACATTTCGTTCTTCTAGGTTAAACCGTTCCTTTGCAGTAATCGTTTTCATATTTAGGTTTCACTCTGTTTTCTCCTATATAGATACATGTAGTTGGAACTCTAAATCAAACACGGTTTGTGCTAGCTCTTTGAAACTTGGCACAATAATGTAGTTTCAAGTTCTATCGCTAGGGTTTGTGTGCTATTGAAGTAGCCCCAAGCAGAGACTGAGGAGAATCCCTTTCATTGAAAGGGGTTGCCAAGCTTCCAAAAAACTACGAGTTTCCTGAAATCTCAGCAAACATTTTTTCACCCAATCTTGATGATACTTCCATTTAATGATCAGTACACAAATCCCACTTGGCTCACCAAATTTCGTTCTTCTAGGTTAAACCGTTCCTTTGCAGTAACCGTTTTCATGTTTAGGTTTCACTCTGTTTTCTCCTATATGGATACATGTAGTTGGAACTCTAAATCAAACACGGTTTGTGCTAGCTCTTTGAAACTTGGCACAATAATGTAGTTCCAAGTTCTATCGCTATGGTTTGTGTGCTATTGAAGTGGCCCCAAGCAGAGACTGACGAGAATCCCTTTCAATGAAAGGGGTTGCCAAGCTTCCAAAAAACTACGAGTTTCCTGAAATCTCAGCAAACATTTTTTTCACCCAATCTTGATGATACTTCTATTTAATTATCAGTACACCATTCCCACTTGGCTCACCAAATTTCGTTCTTCTAGGTTAAACCGTTCCTTTGCAGTAACCGTTTTCATGTTTAGGTTTCACTCTGTTTTCTCCTATATGGATACATGTAGTTGGAACTCTAAATCAAACACGGTTTGTGCTAGCTCTTTGAAACTTGGCACAATAATGTAGTTCCAAGTTCTATCGCTATGGTTTGTGTGCTATTGAAGTAGCCCCAAGCAGAGACTGACGAGAATCCCTTTCATTGAAAGGGGTTGCCAAGCTTCCAAAAAACTGCGAGTTTCCTGAAATCTCAGCAAACATTTTTTCACCCAATCTTTATGATACTTGCAGGTTGTGATCAGTACACGAATCTCATTTGGCTCACTAAATTTCGTTCTTCTAGGTTTAACCGTTCCTTTGCAGTAACCGTTTTCATGTTTAGGTTTCACTCTGTTTTCTCATATATGGATACATGTAGTTGGAACTCTAAATCAAACACGGTTTGTGCTAGCTCTTTGAAACTTGGCACAATAATGTAGTTCCAAGTTCTATCGCTATGGTTTGTGTGCTATTGAAGTAACCCCAAGCAGAGACTGACGAGAATCCCTTTCATTGAAAGGGGTTGCCAAGCTTCCAAAAAACTACGAGTTTCCTGAAATCTCAGCAGACATTTTTTCACCCAATCTTGATGATACTTCCATTTAATGATCAGTACACCAATCCCACTTGGCTCACCAAATTTCGTTCTTCTAGGTTAAACCGTTCCTTTGCAGTAACCGTTTTCATGTTTAGGTTTCACTCTGTTTTCTCCTATATGGATACATGTAGTTGGAACTCTAAATCAAACACGGTTTGTGCTAGCTCTTTGAAACTTGGCACAATAATGTAGTTCCAAGTTCTATCGCTATGGTTTGTGTGCTATTGAAGTAGCCCCAAGCAGAGACTGACGAGAATCCCTTTCATAGAAAGGGGTTGCCAGGCTTCAAAAAACTGCGAGTTTCCTGAAATCTCAGCAGACATTTTTTCACCCAATCTTGATGAAACTTCCATTTAATGATCAGTACACCAATCCCACTTGGCTCACCAAATTCGTTCTTCTAGGTTAAACCATTCCTTTGCAGTAATCGTTTTCATATTTAGGTTTCACTCTGTTTCCTCCTATATAGATACATGTAGTTGGAACTCTAAATCAAACACGGTTTGTGCTAGCTCTTTGAAACTTGGCACAATAATATAGTTCCAAGTTCTATCGCTATGGTTTGTGTGCTATTGAAGTAGCCCCAAGCAGAGAATGACGAGAATCCCTTTCATTGAGAGGGGTTGCCAAGCTTCCAAAAAACTACGAGTTTCCTGAAATCTCAGCAAACATTTTTTCACCCAATCTTGATGATACTTCCATTTAATGATCAGTACACCAATCCCACTTGGCACACCAAATTTCGTTCTTCTAGGTTAAACCGTTCCTTTGCAGTAACCGTTTTCATGTTTAGGTTTCACTCTGTTTTCTCCTATATGGATACATGTAGTTGGAACTCTAAATCAAACACGGTTTTGTGCTAGCTCTTTGAAACTTGGCACAATAATGTAGTTCCAAGTTCTATCGCTATGGTTTGTGTGCTATTGAAGTAGCCCCAAGCAGAGACTGACGAGAATCCCTTTCATTGAAAGGGGTTGCCAAGCTTCCAAAAAACTGCGAGTTTCCTGAAATCTCAGCAAACATTTTTTCACCCAATCTTTATGATACTTGCAGGTTGTGATCAGTACACGAATCTCACTTGGCTCACTAAATTTCGTTCTTCTAGGTTTAACCGTTCCTTTGCAGTAACCGTTTTCCTGTTTAGGTTTCACTCTGTTTTCTCCTATATAGATACATGTAGTTGGAAATCTAAATCAAACACGGTTTGTGCTAGCTCTTTGAAACTTGGCACAATAATGTAGTTCCAAGTTCTATCGCTATGGTTTGTGTGCTATTGAAGTAGCCCCAAGCAGAGACTGACGAGAATCCCTTTCATTGAAAGGGGTTGCCAAGCTTCCAAAAAACTACGAGTTTCCTGAAATCTCAGCAAACATTTTTTCACCCAATCTTGATGATACTTCCATTTAATGATCAGTTCACCAATCCCACTTGGCTCACCAAATTTCGTTCTTCTAGGTTAAACCGTTCCTTTGCAGTAACCGTTTTCATGTTTAGGTTTCACTCTGTTTTCTCCTATATGGATACATGTATTTGGAACTCTAAATCAAACACGGTTTGTGCTACCTCTTTGAAACTTGGCACAATAATGTAGTTCCAAGTTCTATCGCTATGGTTTGTGTGCTATTGAAGTAGCCCCAAGCAGAGACTGACGAGAATCCCTTTCATAGAAAGGGGTTGCCAGGCTTCAAAAAACTGCGAGTTTCCTGAAATCTCAGCAGACATTTTTTCACCCAATCTTGATGAAACTTACATTTAATGATCAGTACACCAATCCCACTTGGCTCACCAAATTTCGTTCTTCTAGGTTAAACCGTTCCTTTGCAGTAATCGTTTTCATATTTAGGTTTCACTCTGTTTCCTCCTATATAGATACATGTAGTTGGAACTCTAAATCAAACACGGTTTGTGCTAGCTCTTTGAAACTTGGCACAATAATATAGTTCCAAGTTCTATCGCTATGGTTTGTGTGCTATTGAAGTAGCCCCAAGCAGAGAATTACGAGAATCCCTTTCATTGAAAGGGGTTGCCAAGCTTCCAAAAAACTACGAGTTTCCTGAAATCTCAGCAAACATTTTTTCACCCAATCTTGATGATACTTCCATTTCATGATCAATACACCAATCCCACTTGGCACACCAAATTTCGTTCTTCTAGGTTAAACCGTTCCTTTGCAGTAACCGTTTTCATGTTTAGGTTTCACTCTGTTTTCTCCTATATGGATACATGTAGTTGGAACTCTAAATCAAACACGGTTTGTGCTAGCTCTTTGAAACTTGGCACAATAATGTAGTTCCAAGTTCTATCGCTATGGTTTGTGTGCTATTGAAGTAGCCCCAAGCAGAGACTGACGAGAATCCCTTTCATTGAAAGGGGTTGCCAAGCTTCCAAAAAACTACGAGTTTCCTGAAATATCAGCAAACATTTTTTCACCCAATCTTGATGATACTTCCATTTAATGATCAGTACACGAATCCCACTTGGCTCACCAAATTTCGTTCTTCTAAGTTAAACCGTTCCTTTGCAGTAACCGTTTTCATATTTAGGTTTCACTCTGTTTTCTCCTATATGGGATACATGTAGTTGGAACTCTAAATCAAACAGGGTTTGTGCTAGCTCTTTGAAACTTGGCACAATAATGTAGTTCCAAGTTCTATCGCTATGGTTTGTGTGCTATTGAAGTAGCCCCAAGCAGAGACTGACGAGAATCCCTTTCATTGAAAGGGGTTGCCAAGCTTCCAAAAAACTACGAGTTTCCTGAAATATCAGCAAACATTTTTTCACCCAATCTTGATGATACTTCCATTTAATGATCAGTACACGAATCCCACTTGGCTCACCAAATTTCGTTCTTCTAAGTTAAACCGTTCCTTTGCAGTAACCGTTTTCATATTTAGGTTTCACTCTGTTTTCTCCTATATGGATACATGTAGTTGGAACTCTAAATCAAACAGGGTTTGTGCTAGCTCTTTGAAACTTGGCACAATAATGTAGTTCCAAGTTCTATCGCTATGGTTTGTGTGCTATTGAAATAGCCCCAATCAGAGACTGACGAGAATCCCTTTCAATGAAAGGGGTTGCCAAGCTTCCAAAAAACTACGAGTTTCCTGAAATCTCAGCAAACATTTTTTCACCCAATCTTGATGATACTTCTATTTAATGATCAGTACACCAATCCCACTTGGCTCACCAAATTTCGTTCTTCTAGGTTAAACCGTTCCTTTGCAGTAACCGTTTTCATGTTTAGGTTTCACTCTGTTTTCTCCTATATGGATACATGTAGTTGGAACTCTAAATCAAACACGGTTTGTGCTAGCTCTTTGAAACTTGGCACAATAATGTAGTTCCAAGTTCTATCGCTATGGTTTGTGTGCTATTGAAGTAGCCCCAAGCAGAGACTGACGAGAATCCCTTTCATTGAAAGGGGTTGCCAAGCTTCCAAAAAACTGCGAGTTTCCTGAAATCTCAGCAAACATTTTTTCACCCAATCTTTATGATACTTGCAGGTTGTGATCAGTACACGAATCTCACTTGGCTCACAAAATTTCGTTCTTCTAGGTTTAACCGTTCCTTTGCAGTAACCGTTTTCCTGTTTAGGTTTCACTCTGTTTTCTCCTATATAGATACATGTAGTTGGAACTCTAAATCAAACACGGTTTGTGCTAGCTCTTTGAAACTTGGCACAATAATGTAGTTCCAAGTTCTATCGCTATGGTTTGTGTGCTATTGAAGTAGCCCCAAGCAGAGACTGACGAGAATCCCTTTCATTGAAAGGGGTTGCCAAGCTTCCAAAAAACTACGAGTTTCCTGAAATCTCAGCAAACATTTTTCACCCAATCTTGATGATACTTCCATTTAATGATCAGTACACCAATCCCACTTGGCTCACCAAATTTCGTTCTTCTAGGTTAAACCGTTCCTTTGCAGTAACCGTTTTCATGTTTAGGTTTCACTCTGTTTTCTCCTATATGGATACATGTATTTGAACTCTAAATCAAACACGGTTTGTGCTAGCTCTTTGAAACTTGGCACAATAATGTAGTTCCAAGTTCTATCGCTATGGTTTGTGTGCTATTGAAGTAGCCCCAAGCAGAGACTGACGAGAATCCCTTTCATAGAAAGGGGTTGCCAAGCTTCCAAAAAACTACGAGTTTCCTGAAATCTCAGCAAACATTTTTTCACCCAATCTTGATGATACTTCTATTTAATGATCAGTACACCAATCCACTTGGCTCACCAAATTTCGTTCTTCTAGGTTAAACCGTTCCTTTGCAGTAACCGTTTTCATGTTTAGGTTTCACTCTGTTTTCTCCTATATGGATACATGTAGTTGGAACTCTAAATCAAACACGGTTTGTGCTAGCTCTTTGAAACTTGGCACAATAATGTAGTTCCAAGTTCTATCGCTATGGTTTGTGTGCTATTGAAGTAGCCCCAAGCAGAGACTGACGAGAATCCCTTTCATTGAAAGGGGTTGCCAAGCTTCCAAAAAACTGCGAGTTTCCTGAAATCTCAGCAAACATTTTTTCACCCAATCTTGATGATACTTGCAGGTAGTGATCAGTACACGAATCCCACTTGGCTCACCAAATTCGGTTCTTCTAGGTTAAACCGTTCCTTTGCAGTAACCATTTTCATGTTTAGGTTTCACTCTGTTTTCTCCTATATGGATACATGTAGTTGGAACTCTATATCAAACACGGTTTGTGCTAGCTCTTTGAAACTTGGCACAATAATGTAGTTCCAAGTTCTATTGCTATGGTTTGTATGCTATTGAAGTAGCCCCAAGCAGAGACTGACGAGAATCCCTTTCATTGAAAGGGGTTGCCAAGCTTCCAAAACTCTACGAGTTTCCTGAAATCTCAGCAAACATTTTTTCACCCAATCTTGATGATACTTCTATTTAAAGATCAGTACACCAATCCCACTTGGCTCACCAAATTTCGTTCTTCTACGTTAAACCGTTCCTTTGCAGTAACCGTTTTCATGTTTAGGTTTCACTCTGTTTTCTCCTATATGGATACATGTAGTTGGAACTCTAAATCAAACACGGTTTGTGCTAGCTCTTTGAAACTTGGCACAATAATGTAGTTCCAAGTTCTATTGCTATGGTTTGTGTGCTATTGAAGTAGCCCCAAGCAGAGACTGACGAGAATCCCTTTCATTGAAAGGGGTTGCCAAGCTTCCAAAACTCTACGAGTTTCCTGAAATATCAGCAAACATTTTTTCACCCAATCTTGATGATACTTCCATTTAATGATCTAAATCAAAGTACACGAATCCCACTTGGCTCACCAAATTTCGTTCTTCTAAGTTAAACCGTTCCTTTGCAGTAACCGTTTTCATATTTAGGTTTCACTCTGTTTTCTCCTATATGGATACATGTAGTTGGAACTCTAAATCAAACACGGTTTGTGCTAGCTCTTTGAAACTTGGCACAATTAATGTAGTTCCAAGTTCTATCGCTATGGTTTGTGTGCTATTGGAAATAGCCCCAATCAGAGACTGACGAGAATCCCTTTCAATGAAAGGGGTTGACAAGCTTCCAAAAAACTACGAGTTTCCTGAAATCTCAGCAAACATTTTTTCACCCAATCTTGATGATCCTTCCATTTAATGATCAGTACACAAATCCCACTTGGCTCACCAAATTTCGTTCTTCTACGTTAAACCGTTCCTTTGCAGTAACCGTTTTCATGTTTAGGTTTCACTCTGTTTTCTCCTATATGGATACATGTAGTTGGAACTCTAAATCAAACACGGTTTGTGCTAGCTCTTTGAAACTTGGCACAATAATGTAGTTCCAAGTTCTATCGCTATGGTTTGTGTGCTATTGAAGTAGCCCCAATCAGAGACTGACGAGAATCCCTTTCAATGAAAGGGGTTGCCAAGCTTCCAAAAAACTACGAGTTTCTTGAAATCTCAGCAAACATTTTTTCACCCAATCTTGATGATACTTCTATTTAATGATCAGAACACCAATCCCACTTGGCTCACCAAATTTCGTTCTTCTAGGTTAAACCGTTCCTTTGCAGTAACCGTTTTCATGTTTAGGTTTCACTCTGTTTTCTCCTATATGGATACATGTAGTTGGAACTCTAAATCAAACACGGTTTGTGCTAGCTCTTTGAAACTTGGCACAATAATGTAGTTCCAAGTTCTATCGCTATGGTTTGTGTGCTATTGAAGTAGCCCCAAGCAGAGACTGACAAGAATCCCTTTCATTGAAAGGGGTTGCCAAGCTTCCAAAAAACTGCGAGTTTCCTGAAATCTCAGCAAACATTTTTTCACCCAATCTTGATGATACTTGCAGGTAGTGATCAGTACACGAATCCCACTTGGCTCACCAAATTTTGTTCTTCTAGGTTAAACCGTTCCTTTGCAGTAACCATTTTCATGTTTAGGTTTCACTCTGTTTTCTCCTATATGGATACATGTAGTTGGAACTCTAAATCTAACACGGTTTGTGCTAGCTCTTTGAAACTTGGCACAATAATGTAGTTCCAAGTTCTATTGCTATGGTTTGTGTGCTATTGAAGTAGCCCCAAGCAGAGACTGACGAGAATCCCTTTCATTGAAAGGGGTTGCCAAGCTTCCAAAAATCTACGAGTTTCCTGAAATCTCAGCAAACATTTTTTCACCCAATCTTGATGATACTTCTATTTAATGATCAGTACACCAATCCCACTTGGCTCACCAAATTTCGCTCTTCTACGTTAAACCGTTCCTTTGCAGTAACCGTTTTCATGTTTAGGTTTCACTCTGTTTTCTCCTATATGGATACATGTAGTTGGAACTCTAAATCAAACACGGTTTGTGCTAGCTCTTTGAAACTTGGCACAATAATGTAGTTCCAAGTTCTATCGCTATGGTTTGTGTGCTATTGAAGTAGCCCTAAGCAGAGACTGACGAGAATCCCTTTCATTGAAAGGGGTTGCCAAGCTTCCAAAAAACTGCGAGTTTCCTGAAATCTCAGCAAACATTTTTTCACCCAATCTTTATAATACTTGCAGGGTGTGATCAGTACACGAATCTCACTTGGCTCACTAAATTTCGTTCTTCTAGGTTTAACCGTTCCTTTGCAGTAACCGTTTTCATGTTTAGGTTTCACTCTGTTTTCTCCTATATGGATACATGTAGTTGGAACTCTAAATCAAACACGGTTTGTGCTAGCTCTTTGAAACTTGGCACAATAATGTAGTTCCAAGTTCTATCGCTATGGTTTGTGTGCTATTGAAGTAGCCCCAAGCAGAGACTGACGAGAATCCCTTTCATTGAAAGGGGTTGCCAAGCTTCCAAAAAACTACGAGTTTCCTGAAATCTCAGCAAACATTTTTTCACCCAATCTTGATGATACTTCCATTTAATGATCAGTATACCAATCCCACTTGGCTCACGAAATTTCGTTCTTCTAGGTTAAACCGTTCCCTTGCAGTAACCGTTTTCATGTTTAGGTTTCACTCTGTTTTCTCCTATATGGATACATGTAGTTGGAACTCTAAATCAAACACGGTTTGTGCTAGCTCTTTGAAACTTGGCACAATAATGTAGTTCCAAGTTCAATCGCTATGGTTTGTGTGCTATTGAAGTAGCCCCAAGCAGAGACTGACGAGATCCCTTTCATAGAAAGGGGTTGCCAGGCTTCAAAAAAACTGCGAGGTTTCCTGAAATCTCAGCAGACATTATTTCACCCAATCTTGATGATACTTCCATTTAAAGATCAGTACACCAATCCCACTGGCTCACCAAATTTCGTTCTTCTAGGTTAAACCGTTCTTTGCAGTAACCGTTTTCATGTTTAGGTTTCACTCTGTTTTCTCCTATATGGATACATGTAGTTGGAACTCTAAATCAAACACGGTTTGTGCTAGCTCTTTGAAACTTGGCACAATAATGTAGTTCCAAGTTCTATCGCTATGGTTTGTGTGCTATTGAAGTAGCCCCAAGCAGAGACTGACAAGAATCCCTTTCATTGAAAGGGGTTGCCAAGCTTCCAAAAAACTGCGAGTTTCCTGAAATCTCAGCAAACATTTTTTCACCCAATCTTTATAATACTTGCAGGGTGTGATCAGTACACGAATCTCACTTGGCTCACTAAATTTCGTTCTTCTAGGTTTAACCGTTCCTTTGCAGTAACCGTTTTCATGTTTAGGTTTCACTCTGTTTTCTCCTATATGGATACATGTAGTTGGAACTCTAAATCAAACACGGTTTGTGCTAGCTCTTTGAAACTTGGCACAATAATGTAGTTCCAAGTTCTATCGCTATGGTTTGTGTGCTATTGAAGTAGCCCCAAGCAGAGACTGACGGAGAATCCCTTTCATTGAAAGGGGTTGCCAAGCTTCCAAAAAACTGCGAGTTTCCTGAAATCTCAGCAGACATTTTTCACCCAATCTTGATGATACTTCCATTTAAAGATCAGTACACCAATCCCACTTGGCTCACCAAATTTAGTTCTTCTAGGTTAAACCGTTCCTTGCAGTAACCGTTTTCATGTTTAGGTTTCACTCTGTTTTCTCCTATATGGATACATGTAGTTGAACTCTAAATCAAACACGGTTTGTGCTAGCTCTATGAAACTTGGCACAATAATGTAGTTCCAAGTTCTTTCGCTATGGTTTGTGTGCTATTGAAGTAGCCCCAAGCAGAAACTGACAAGAATCCCTTTCATTGAAAGGGGTTGCCAAGCTTCCAAAAAACTGCGAGTTTCCTGAAATCTCAGCAAACATTTTTCACCCAATCTTTGATGATACTTGCAGGTAGTGATCAGTACACGAATCCCACTTGGCTCACCAAATTTCGTTCTTTAGGTTAAACCGTTCCTTTGCAGTAACCGTTTTCATGTTTAGGTTTCACTCTGTTTTCTCCTATATGGATACATGTAGTTGGAACTCTAAATCAAACACGGTTTTTGCTAGCTCTTTGAAACTTGGCACAATAATGTAGTTCCAAGTTCTATTGCTATGGTTTGTGTGCTATTGAAGTAGCCCAAGCAGAGACTGACGAGAATCCCTTTCATTGAAAGGGGTTGCCAAGCTTCCAAAAATCTACGAGTTTCCTGAAATCTCAGCAAACATTTTTTCACCCAATCTTGATGATACTTCTATTTAAAGATCAGTACACCAATCCCACTTGGCTCACCAAATTTCGGTTCTTCTACGTTAAACCGTTCCTTTGCAGTAACCGTTTTCATGTTTAGGTTTCACTCTGTTTTCTCCTATATGGATAATGTAGTTGGAACTCTATATCAAACACGGTTTGTGCTAGCTCTTTGAAACTTGGCACAATAATGTAGTTCCATGTTCTATCGCTATGGTTTGTGTGCTATTGAAGTAGCCCCAAGCAGAGACTGACAAGAATCCCTTTCATTGAAAGGGGTTGCCAAGCTTCCAAAAAACTGCGAGTTTCCTGAAATCTCAGCAAACCATTTTTTCACCCAATCTTTATAATACTTGCAGGGTGTGATCAGTACACGAATCTCACTTGGCTCACTAAATTTCGTTCTTCTAGGTTTAACCGTTCCTTTGCAGTAACCGTTTTCATGTTTAGGTTTCACTCTGTTTTCTCCTATATGGATACATGTAGTTGGAACTCTAAATCAAACACGGTTTGTGCTAGCTCTTTGAAACTTGGCACAATAATGTAGTTCCAAGTTCTATCGCTATGGTTTGTGTGCTATTGAAGTAGCCCCAAGCAGAGACTGACGAGAATCCCTTTCATTGAAAGGGGTTGCCAAGCTTCCAAAAAACTACGAGTTTCCTGAAATCTCAGCAAACATTTTTTCACCCAATCTTGATGATACTTCCATTTAATGATCAGTACACCAATCCCACTTGGCTCACGAAATTTCGTTCTTCTAGGTTAAACCGTTCCTTTGCAGTAACCGTTTTCATGTTTAGGTTTCACTCTGTTTTCTCCTATATGGATACATGTAGTTGGAACTCTAAATCAAACACGGTTTGTGCTAGCTCTTTGAAACTTGGCACAATAATGTAGTTCCAAGTTCTATCGCTATGGTTTGTGTGCTATTGAAGTAGCCCCAAGCAGAGACTGACGAGGATCCCTTTCATAGAAAGGGGTTGCCAGGCTTCAAAAAACTGCGAGTTTCCTGAAATCTCAGCAGACATTTTTTCACCCAATCTTGATGAAACTGCCATTTAATGATCAGTACACCAATCCCACTTGGCTCACCAAATTTCGTTCTTCTAGTTAAATCGTTCCTTTGCAGTAATCGTTTTCATATTTAGGTTTCACTCTGTTTTCTCCTATATAGATACATGTAGTTGGAACTCTAAATCAAACACCGTTTGTGCTAGCTCTTTGAAACTTGGCACAATAATATAGTTCCAAGTTCTATCGCTATGGTTTGTGTGCTATTGAAGTAGCCCCAAGCAGAGAATGACGAGAATCCCTTTCATTGAAAGGGGTTGCCAAGCTTCCAAAAACTACGAGTTTCCTGAAATCTCAGCAAACATTTTTTCACCCAATCTTGATGATACTTCCATTTAATGATCAGTACACCAATCCCACTTGGCACACCAATTTCGTTCTTCTAGGTTAAACCGTTCCTTTGCAGTAACCGTTTTCATGTTTAGGTTTCACTCTGTTTTCTCCTATATGGATACATGTAGTTGGAACTCTAAATCAAACACGGTTTGTGCTAGCTCTTTGAAACTTGGCACAATAATGGTAGTTCCAAGTTCTATCGCTATGGTTTGTGTGCTATTGAAGTAGCCCCAAGCAGAGACTGACTAGAATCCCTTTCATTGAAAGGGTTGCCAAGCTTCCAAAAACAACGAGTTTCCTGAAATCTCAGCAAACATTTTTCACCCAATCTTGATGATACTTCCATTTAATGATCAGTACACCAATCCCACTTGGCTCACCAATTTCGTTCTTCTAAGTTAAACCGTTCCTTTGCAGTAACCGTTTTCATATTTAGGTTTCTCTCTGTTTTCTCCTATATGGATACATGTAGTTGGAACTCTAAATCAAACACGGTTTGTGCTAGCTCTTTGAAACTTGGCACAATAATGTAGTTCCAAGTTCTATCGCTATGGTTTGTGTGCTATTGAAGTCGCCCCAATCAGAGACTGACGAGAATCCCTTTCAATGAAAGGGGTTGCCAAGCTTCCAAAAAACTACGAGTTTCCTGAAATCTCAGCAAACATTTTTTCACCCAATCTTGATGATACTTCCATTTAATGATCAGTACACCAATCCCACTTGGCTCTCCAAATTTCGTTCTTCTAGGTAAACCGTTCCTTTGCAGTAACCGTTTTCATGTTTAGGTTTCACTCTGTTTTCTCCTATATGGATACATGTAGTTGGAACTCTAAATCAAACACGGTTTGTGCTAGCTCTTTGAAACTTGGCACAATAATGTAGTTCCAAGTTCTATCGCTATGGTTGTGTGCTATTGAAGTAGCCCTAAGCAGAGACTGACGAGAATCCCTTTCATTGAAAGGGGTTGCCAAGCTTCCAAAAAACTGCGAGTTTCCTGAAATCTCAGCAAACATTTTTCACCCAATCTTTATAATACTTGCAGGGTGTGATCAGTACACGAATCTCACTTGGCTCACTAAATTTCGTTCTTCTAGGTTTAACCGTTCCTTTGCAGTAACCGTTTTCATGTTTAGGTTTCAACTCTGTTTTCTCCTATATGGATACATGTAGTTGGAACTCTAAATCAAACACGGTTTGTGCTAGCTCTTTGAAACTTGGCACAATAATGTAGTTCCAAGTTCTATCGCTATGGTTTGTGTGCTATTGAAGTAGCCCCAAGCAGAGACTGACGAGAATCCCTTTCATTGAAAGGGGTTGCCAAGCTTCCAAAAAACTACGAGTTTCCTGAAATCTCAGCAAACATTTTTTCACCCAATCTTGATGATACTTCCATTTAATGATCAGTATACCAATCCCACTTGGCTCACGAAATTTCGTTCTTCTAGGTTAAACCGTTCCTTTGCAGTAACCGTTTTCATGTTTAGTTTCACTCTGTTTTCTCCTATATGGATAACATGTAGTTGGAACTCTAAATCAAACACGGTTTGTGCTAGCTCTTTGAAACTTGGCACAATAATGTAGTTCCAAGTTCAATCGCTATGGTTTGTGTGCTATTGAAGTAGCCCCAAGCAGAGACTGACGAGAATCCCTTTCATAGAAAGGGGTTGCCAGAGCTTCAAAAAACTGCGAGTTTCCTGAAATCTCAGCAGACATTATTTCACCCAATCTTGATGATACTTCCATTTAAAGATCAGTACACCAATCCCACTTGGCTCACAAATTTCGTTCTTCTAGGTTAAACCGTTCCTTTGCAGTAACCGTTTTCATGTTTAGGTTTCACTCTGTTTTCTCCTATATGGATACATGTAGTTGGAACTCTAAATCAAACACGGTTTGTGCTAGCTCTTTGAAACTTGGCACAATAATGTAGTCCCAAGTTCTTTCGCTATGGTTTGTGTGCTATTGAAGTAGCCCCAAGCAGAGACTGACAGAATCCTTTCATTGAAAGGGGTTGCCAAGCTTCCAAAAAACTGCGAGTTTCCTGAAATCTCAGCAAACATTTTTCACCCAATCTTGATGATACTTGCAGGTAGTGATCAGTACACGAATCCCACTTGGCTCACCAAATTCGTTCTTTAGGTTAAACCGTTCCTTTGCAGTAACCGTTTTCATGTTTAGGTTTCACTCTGTTTTCTCCTATATGGATACATGTAGTTGGAACTCTAAATCAAACACGGTTTGTGCTAGCTCTTTGAAACTTGGCACAATAATGTAGTTCCAAGTTCTATTGCTATGGTTTGTGTGCTATTGAAGTAGCCCCAAGCAGAGACTGACGAGAATCCCTTTCATTGAAAGGGGTTGCCAAGCTTCCAAAAATCTACGAGTTTCCTGAAATCTCAGCAAACATTTTTCACCCAATCTTGATGATACTTCTATTTAAAGATCAGTACACCAATCCCACTTGGCTCACCAAATTTCGTTCTTCTACGTTAAACCGTTCCTTTGCAGTAACCGTTTTCATGTTTAGGTTTCACTCTGTTTTCTCCTATATGGATACATGTAGTTGGAACTCTAAATCAAACACGGTTTGTGCTAGCTCTTTGAAACTTGGCACAATAATGTAGTTCCAAGTTCTATCGCTATGGTTTGTGTGCTATTGAAGTAGCCCAAGCAGAGACTGACAAGAATCCCTTTCATTGAAGGGGTTGCCAAGCTTCCAAAAAACTGCGAGTTTCCTGAAATCTCAGCAAACATTTTTTCACCCCATCTTTATAATACTTGCAGGGTGTGATCAGTACACGAATCTCACTTGGCTCACTAAATTTCGTTCTTCTAGGTTTAACCGTTCCTTTGCAGTAACCGTTTTCATGTTTAGGTTTCACTCTGTTTTCTCCTATATGGATACATGTAGTTGGAACTCTAAATCAAACACGGTTTGTGCTAGCTCTTTGAAACTTGGCACAATAATGTAGTTCCAAGTTCTATCGCTATGGTTTGTGTGCTATTGAAGTAGCCCCAAGCAGAGACTGACGAGAATCCCTTTCATTGAAAGGGGTTGCCAAGCTTCCAAAAAACTGCGAGTTTCCTGAAATCTCAGCAGACATTTTTTCACCCAATCTTGATGATACTTCCATTTAAAGATCAGTACACCAATCCCACTTGGCTCACCAAATTAGTTCTTCTAGGTTAAACCGTTCCTTTGCAGTAACCGTTTTCATGTTTAGGTTTCACTCTGTTTTCTCCTATATGGATACATGTAGTTGGAACTCTAAATCAAACACGGTTTGTGCTAGCTCTATGAAACTTGGCACAATAATGTAGTTCCAAGTTCTTTCGCTATGGTTGTGTGCTATTGAAGTAGCCCCAAGCAGAAACTGACAAGAATCCCTTTCATTGAAAGGGGGTTGCCAAGCTTCCAAAAAACTGCGAGTTTCCTGAAATCTCAGCAAACATTTTTCACCCAATCTTGATGATACTTGCAGGTAGTGATCAGTACACGAATCCCACTTGGCTCACCAAATTTCGTTCTTTAGGTTAAACCGTCCTTTGCAGTAACCGTTTTCATGTTTAGGTTTCACTCTGTTTTCTCCCTATATGGATACATGTAGTTGGAACTCTAAATCAAACACGGTTTTTGCTAGCTCTTTGAAACTTGGCACAATAATGTAGTTCCAAGTTCTATTGCTATGGTTTGTGTGCTATTGAAGTAGCCCCAAGCAGAGACTGACGAGAATCCCTTTCATTGAAAGGGGTTTGCAAGCTTCCAAAAATCTACGAGTTTCCTGAAATCTCAGCAAACATTTTTTCACCCAATCTTGATGATACTTCTATTTAAAGATCAGTACACCAATCCCACTTGGCTCACCAAATTTCGTTCTTCTACGTTAAACCGTTCCTTTGCAGTAACCGTTTTCATGTTTAGGTTTCACTCTGTTTTCTCCTATATGGATACATGTAGTTGGAACTCTATATCAAACACGGTTTGTGCTAGCTCTTTGAAACTTGGCACAATAATGTAGTTCCATGTTCTATCGCTATGGTTTGTGTGCTATTGAAGTAGCCCAAGCAGAGACTGACAAGAATCCCTTTCATTGAAAGGGGTTGCCAAGCTTCCAAAAAACTGCGAGTTTCCTGAAATCTCAGCAAACATTTTTTCACCCAATCTTTATAATACTTGCAGGGTGTGATCAGTACACGAATCTCACTTGGCTCACTAAATTTCGTTCTTCTAGGTTTAACCGTTCCTTTGCAGTAACCGTTTTCATGTTTAGGTTTCACTCTGTTTCTCCTATATGGATACATGTAGTTGGAACTCTAAATCAAACACGGTTTGTGCTAGCTCTTTGAAACTTGGCACAATAATGTAGTTCCAAGTTCTATCGCTATGGTTTGTGTGCTATTGAAGTAGCCCCAAGCAGAGACTGACGAGAATCCCTTTCATTGAAAGGGGTTGCCAAGCTTCCAAAAAAACTACGAGTTTCCTGAAATCTCAGCAAACATTTTTTCACCCAATCCTTCCATTTAATGATCAGTACACCAATCCCACTTGGCTCACGAAATTTCGTTCTTCTAGGTTAAACCGTTCCTTTGCAGTAACCGTTTTCATGTTTAGGTTTCACTCTGTTTTCTCCTATATGGATACATGTAGTTGGAACTCTAAATCAAACACGGTTTGTGCTAGCTCTTTGAAACTTGGCACAATAATGTAGTTCCAAGTTCTATCGCTATGGTTTGTGTGCTATTGAAGTAGCCCCAAGCAGAGACTGACGAGGATCCCTTTCATAGAAAGGGGTTGCCAGGCTTCAAAAAACTGCGAGTTTCCTGAAATCTCAGCAGACATTTTTTCACCCAATCTTGATGAAACTGCCATTTAATGATCAGTACACCAATCCCACTTGGCTCACCAAATTTCGTTCTTCTAGGTTAAATCGTTCCTTTGCAGTAATCGTTTTCATATTTAGGTTTCACTCTGTTTTCTCCTATATAGATACATGTAGTTGGAACTCTAAATCAAACACCGTTTGTGCTAGCTCTTTGAAACTTGGCACAATAATATAGTTCCAAGTTCTATCGCTATGGTTTGTGTGCTATTGAAGTAGCCCCAAGCAGAGAATGACGAGAATCCCTTTCATTGAAAGGGGTTGCCAAGCTTCCAAAAAACTACGAGTTTCCTGAAATCTCAGCAAACATTTTTTCACCCAATCTTGATGATACTTCCATTTAATGATCAGTACACCAATCCCACTTGGCACACCAAATTTCGTTCTTCTAGGTTAAACCGTTCCTTTGCAGTAACCGTTTTCATGTTTAGGTTTCACTCTGTTTTCTCCTATATGGATACATGTAGTTGGAACTCTAAATCAAACACGGTTTGTGCTAGCTCTTTGAAACTTGGCACAATAATGTAGTTCCAAGTTCTATCGCTATGGTTTGTGTGCTATTGAAGTAGCCCCAAGCAGAGACTGACTAGAATCCCTTTCATTGAAAGGGGTTGCCAAGCTTCCAAAAAACAACGAGTTTCCTGAAATCTCAGCAAACATTTTTTCACCCAATCTTGATGATACTTCCATTTAATGATCAGTACACCAATCCCACTTGGCTCACCAAATTTCGTTCTTCTAAGTTAAACCGTTCCTTTGCAGTAACCGTTTTCATATTTAGGTTTCTCTCTGTTTTCTCCTATATGGATACATGTAGTTGGAACTCTAAATCAAACACGGTTTGTGCTAGCTCTTTGAAACTTGGCACAATAATGTAGTTCCAAGTTCTATCGCTATGGTTTGTGTGCTATTGAAGTCGCCCCAATCAGAGACTGACGAGAATCCCTTTCAATGAAAGGGGTTGCCAAGCTTCCAAAAAACTACGAGTTTCCTGAAATCTCAGCAAACATTTTTTCACCCAATCTTGATGATACTTCCATTTAATGATCAGTACACCAATCCCACTTGGCTCTCCAAATTTCGTTCTTCTAGGTTAAACCGTTCCTTTGCAGTAACCGTTTTCATGTTTAGGTTTCACTCTGTTTTCTCCTATATGGATACATGTAGTTGGAACTCTAAATCAAACACGGTTTGTGCTAGCTCTTTGAAACTTGGCACAATAATGTAGTTCCAAGTTCTATCGCTATGGTTTGTGTGCTATTGAAGTAGCCCCAAGCAGAGACTGACGAGAATCCCTTTCATTGAAAGGGGTTGCCAAGCTTCCAAAAATCTACGAGTTTCCTGAAATCTCAGCAAACATTTTTTCTCCCAATCTTGATGATACTTCTATTTAAAGATCAGTACACCAATCCCACTTGGCTCACCAAATTTCGTTCTTCTAGGTTAAACCGTTCCTTTGCAGTAACCGTTTTCATGTTTAGGTTTCACTCTGTTTTCTCCTATATGGATACATGTAGTTGGAACTCTAAATCAAACACGGTTTGTGCTAGCTCTTTGAAACTTGGCACAATAATGTAGTTCCAAGTTCTATCGCTATGGTTTGTGTGCTATTGAAGTAGCCCCGAGCAGAGACTGACGAGAATCCCTTTCATTGAAAGGGGATGCCAAGCTTCCAAAAAACTACGAGTTTCCTGAAATCTCAGCAGACATTTTTTCACCCAATCTTGATGATACTTCCATTTAATGATCAGTACACCAATCCCACTTGGCTCACCAAATTTCGTTCTTCTAGGTTAAACCGTTCCTTTGCAGTAACCGTTTTCATGTTTAGGTTTCACTCTGTTTTCTCCTATATGGATACATGTAGTTGGAACTCTAAATCAAACACGGTTTGTGCTAGCTCTTTGAAACTTGGCACAATAATGTAGTTCCAAGTTCTATCGCTATGGTTTGTGTGCTATTGAAGTAGCCCCAAGCAGAGGCTGACAAGAATCCCTTTCATTGAAAGGGGTTGCCAAGCTTCCAAAAAACTGCGAGTTTCCTGAAATCTCAGCAAACATTTTTTCACTCAATCTTGATGATACTTGCAGGTAGTGATCAGTACCCGAATCCCACTTGGCTCACCAAATTTCGTTCTTCTAGGTTAAACCGTTCCTTTGCAGTAACCGTTTTCATGTTTAGGTTTCACTCTGTTTTCTCCTATACGGATACATGTAGTTGGAACTCTAAATCAAACACGGTTTGTGCTAGCTCTTTGAAACTTGGCACAATAATGTAGTTCCAAGTTCTATCGCTATGGTTTGTGTGCTATTGAAGTAGCCCCAATCAGAGACTGACGAGAATCCCTTTCAATGAAAGGGGTTGCCAAGCTTCCAAAAAACTACTAGTTTCCTGAAATCTCAGCAAACATTTTTTCACCCAATCTTGATGATACTTCCATTTTATGATCAGTACACCAATCCCACTTGGCTCACCAAATTTCGTTCTTCTAGGTTAAACCGTTCCTTTGCAGTAACCGTTTTCATGTTTAGGTTTCACTCTGTTTTCTCCTATATGGATACATGTAGTTGGAACTCTAAATCAAACACGGTTTGTGCTAGCTCTTTGAAACTTGGCACAATAATGTAGTTCCAAGTTCTATCGCTATGGTTTGTGTGCTATTGAAGTAGCCCCAAGCAGAGACTGACGAGAATCCCTTTCATTGAAAGGGGTTGCCAAGCTTCCAAAAATCTACGAATTTCCTGAAATCTCAGCAAACATTTTTTCACCCAATCTTGATGATACTTCTATTTAAAGATCAGTACACCAATCCCACTTGGCTCACCAAATTTCGTTCTTCTACGTTAAACCGTTCCTTTGCAGTAACCGTTTTCATGTTTAGGTTTCACTCTGTTTTCTCCTATATGGATACATGTAGTTGGAACTCTAAATCAAACACGGTTTGTGCTAGCTCTTTGAAACTTGGCACAATAATGTAGTTCCTAGTTCTATCGCTATGGTTTCTGTGCTATTGAAGTAGCCCCAAGCAGAGACTGACGAGAATCCCTTTCAATGAAAGGGGTTGCCAAGCTTACAAAAAACTACGAGTTTCCTGAAATCTCAGCAAACATTTTTTCACCCAATCTTGATGATACTTCCATTTAAAGATCAGTACACCAATCCCACTTGGCTCACCAAATTTCGTTCTTCTAGGTTAAACCGTTCCTTTGCAGTAACCGTTTTCATGTTTAGGTTTCACTCTGTTTTCTCCTATATGGATACATGTAGTTGGAACTCCAAATCAAACACGGTTTGTGCTAGCTCTTTGAAACTTGGCACAATAATGTAGTTCCAAGTTCTATCGCTATGGTTTGTGTGCTATTGAAGTAGCCCCAAGCAGAGACTGACAAGAATCCCTTTCATTGAAAGGGGTTGCCAAGCTTCCAAAAAACTGCGAGTTTCCTGAAATCTCAGCAAACATTTTTTCACCCAATCTTGATGATACTTGCAGGTAGTGATCAGTACACGAAT
This sequence comes from Urocitellus parryii, assembly GCF_045843805.1. Lineage (NCBI taxonomy): Eukaryota > Metazoa > Chordata > Mammalia > Rodentia > Sciuridae > Urocitellus > Urocitellus parryii. Next base: position 83,862 of record NW_027552392.1, on the reverse strand, counting down.
CCCACTTGGCTCACCAAATTTCGTTCTTTAGGTTAAACCGTTCCTTTGCAGTAACCGTTTTCATGTTTAGGTTTCACTCTGTTTTCTCCTATACGGATACATGTAGTTGGAACTCTAAATCAAACACGGTTTGTGCTAGCTCTTTGAAACTTGGCACAATAATGTAGTTCCAAGTTCTATCGCTATGGTTTGTGTGCTATTGAAGTAGCCCCAATCAGAGACTGACGAGAATCCCTTTCAATGAAAGGGGTTGCCAAGCTTAAAAAAAACTACTAGTTTCCTGAAATCTCAGCAAACATTTTTTCACCCAATCTTGATGATACTTCCATTTAATGATCAGTACACCAATCCCACTTGGCTCACCAAATTTCGTTCTTCTAGGTTAAACCGTTCCTTTGCAGTAACCGTTTTCATGTTTAGGTTTCACTCTGTTTTCTCCTATATGGATACATGTAGTTGGAACTCTAAATCAAACACGGTTTGTGCTAGCTCTTTGAAACTTGGCACAATAATGTAGTTCCAAGTTCTATCGCTATGGTTTGTGTGCTATTGAAGTAGCCCCGAGCAGAGACTGACGAGAATCCCTTTCATTGAAAGGGGTTGCCAAGCTTCCAAAATCTACGAGTTTCCTGAAATCTCAGCAAACATTTTTTCACCCAATCTTGATGATACTTCTATTTAAAGATCAGTACACCAATCCCACTTGGCTCACCAAATTTCGTTCTTCTACGTTAAACCGTTCCTTTGCAGTAACCGTTTTCATGTTTAGGTTTCACTCTGTTTTCTCCTATATGGATACATGTAGTTGGAACTCTAAATCAAACACGGTTTGTGCTAGCTCTTTGAAACGTGGCACAATAATGTACTTCCAAGTTCTATCGCTATGGTTTGTGTGCTATTGAAGTAGCCCCAAGCAGAGACTGACAAGAATCCCTTTCATTGAAAGGGGTTGCCAAGCTTCCAAAAAACTGCGAGTTTCCTGAAATCTCAGCAAACATTTTTTCACCCAATCTTGATGATACTTGCAGGTAGTGATCAGTACACGAATCCCACTTGGCTCACCAAATTTCGTTCTTTAGGTTAAACCGTTCCTTTGCAGTAACCGTTTTCATGTTTAGGTTTCACTCTGTTTTCTCCTATATGGATACATGTAGTTGGAACTCTAAATCAAACACGGTTTGTGCTAGCTCTTTGAAACTTGGCACAATAATGTAGTTCCAAGTTCTATCGCTATGGTTTGTGTGCTATTGAAGTAGCCCCAAGCAGAGACTGACGAGAATCCCTTTCATTGAAAGGGGTTGCCAGGCTTCCAAAAATCTACGAGTTTCCTGAAATCTCAGCAAACATTTTTTCACCCAATCTTGATGATACTTCTATTTAAAGATCAGTACACCAATTCCACTTGGCTCACCAAATTTCGTTCTTCTAGGTTAAACCGTTCCTTTGCAGTAACCGTTTTCATGTTTAGGTTTCACTCTGTTTTCTCCTATATGGATACATGTAGTTGGAACTCTAAATCAAACACGGTTTGTGCTAGCTCTTTGAAACTTGGCACAATAATGTAGTTCCAAGTTCTATCGCTATGGTTTGTGTGCTATTGAAGTAGCCCCAAGCAGAGACTGACGAGAATCCCTTTCAATGAAAGGGGTTGCCAAGCTTCCAAAAAACTACGAGTTTCCTGAAATCTCAGCAAACATTTTTTCACCCAATCTTGATGATACTTCCATTTAAAGATCAGTACACCAATCCCACTTGGCTCACCAAATTTCGTTCTTCTAGGTTAATCCGTTCCTTTGCAGTAACCGTTTTCATGTTTAGTTTCACTCTGTTTTCTCCTATATGGATACATGTAGTTGGAACTCCAAATCAAACACGGTTTGTGCTAGCTCTTTGAAACTTGGCACAATAATGTAGTTCCAAGTTCTATCGCTATGGTTTGTGTGCTATTGAAGTAGCCCCAAGCAGAGACTGACAAGAATCCCTTTCATTGAAAGGGGTTGCCAAGCTTCCAAAAAACTGCGAGTTTCCTGAAATCTCAGCAAACATTTTTTCACCCAATCTTGATGATACTTGCAGGTAGTGATCAGTACACGAATCCCACTTGGCTCACCAAATTTCGTTCTTTAGGTTAAACCGTTCCTTTGCAGTAACCGTTTTCATGTTTAGGTTTCACTCTGTTTTCTCCTATACGGATACATGTAGTTGGAACTCTAAATCAAACACGGATTGTGCTAGCTCTTTGAAACTTGGCACAATAATGTAGTTCCAAGTTCTATCGCTATGGTTTGTGTGCTATTGAAGTAGCCCCAATCAGAGACTGACGAGAATCCCTTTCAATGAAAGGGGTTGCCAAGCTTCCAAAAAACTACTAGTTTCCTGAAATCTCAGCAAACATTTTTTCACCCAATCTTGATGATACTTCCATTTAATGATCAGTACACCAATCCCACTTGGCTCACCAAATTTCGTTCTTCTAGGTTAAACCGTTCCTTTGCAGTAACCGTTTTCATGTTTAGGTTTCACTCTGTTTTCTCCTATATGGATACATGTAGTTGGAACTCTAAATCAAACACGGTTTGTGCTAGCTCTTTGAAACTTGGCACAATAATGTAGTTCCAAGTTCTATCGCTATGGTTTGTGTGCTATTGAAGTAGCCCCGAGCAGAGACTGACGAGAATCCCTTTCATTGAAAGGGGTTGCCAAGCTTCCAAAAATCTACGAGTTTCCTGAAATCTCAGCAAACATTTTTTCACCCAATCTTGATGATACTTCTATTTAAAGATCAGTACACCAATCCCACTTGGCTCACCAAATTTCGTTCTTCTACGTTAAACCGTTCCTTTGCAGTAACCGTTTTCATGTTTAGGTTTCACTCTGTTTTCTCCTATATGGATACATGTAGTTGGAACTCTAAATCAAACACGGTTTGTGCTAGCTCTTTGAAACTTGGCACAATAATGTAGTTCCAAGTTCTATCGCTATGGTTTGTGTGCTATTGAAGTAGCCCCAAGCAGAGACTGACGAGAATCCATTTCAATGAAAGGGGTTGCCAAGCTTCCAAAAAACTACGAGTTTCCTGAAATCTCAGCAAACATTTTTTCACCCAATCTTGATGATACTTCCATTTAAAGATCAGTACACCAATCCCACTTGGCTCACCAAATTTCGTTCTTCTAGGTTAAACCGTTCCTTTGCAGTAACCGTTTTCATGTTTAGGTTTCACTCTGTTTTCTCCTATATGGATACATGTAGTTGGAACTCTAAATCAAACACGGTTTGTGCTAGCTCTTTGAAACTTGGCACAATAATGTACTTCCAAGTTCTATCGCTATGGTTTGTGTGCTATTGAAGTAGCCCCAAGCAGAGACTGACAAGAATCCCTTTCATTGAAAGGGGTTGCCAAGCTTCCAAAAAACTGCGAGTTTCCTGAAATCTCAGCAAACATTTTTTCACCCAATCTTGATGATACTTGCAGGTAGTGATCAGTACACGAATCCCACTTGGCTCACCAAATTTCGTTCTTTAGGTTAAACCGTTCCTTTGCAGTAACCGTTTTCATGTTTAGGTTTCACTCTGTTTTCTCCTATATGGATAAATGTAGTTGGAACTCTAAATCAAACACGGTTTGTGCTAGCTCTTTGAAACTTGGCACAATAATGTAGTTCCAAGTTCTATCGCTATGGTTTGTGTGCTATTGAAGTAGCCCCAAGCAGAGACTGACGAGAATCCCTTTCATTGAAAGGGGTTGCCAGGCTTCCAAAAATCTACGAGTTTCCTGAAATCTCAGCAAACATTTTTTCACCCAATCTTGATGATACTTCTATTTAAAGATCAGTACACCAATTCCACTTGGCTCACCAAATTTCGTTCTTCTAGGTTAAACCGTTCCTTTGCAGTAACCGTTTTCATGTTTAGGTTTCACTCTGTTTTCTCCTATATGGATACATGTAGTTGGAACTCTAAATCAAACACGGTTTGTGCTAGCTCTTTGAAACTTGGCACAATAATGTAGTTCCAAGTTCTATCGCTATGGTTTGTGTGCTATTGAAGTAGCCCCAAGCAGAGACTGACGAGAATCCCTTTCAATGAAAGGGGTTGCCAAGCTTCCAAAAAACTACGAGTTTCCTGAAATCTCAGCAAACATTTTTTCACCCAATCTTGATGATACTTCCATTTAAAGATCAGTACACCAATCCCACTTGGCTCACCAAATTTCGTTCTTCTAGGTTAAACCGTTCCTTTGCAGTAACCGTTTTCATGTTTAGGTTTCACTCTGTTTTCTCCTATATGGATACATGTAGTTGGAACTCTAAATCAAACACGGTTTGTGCTAGCTCTTTGAAACTTGGCACAATAATGTACTTCCAAGTTCTATCGCTATGGTTTGTGTGCTATTGAAGTAGCCCCAAGCAGAGACTGACAAGAATCCCTTTCATTGAAAGGGGTTGCCAAGCTTCCAAAAAACTGCGAGTTTCCTGAAATCTCAGCAAACATTTTTTCACCCAATCTTGATGATACTTGCAGGTAGTGATCAGTACACGAATCCCACTTGGCTCACCAAATTTCGTTCTTTAGGTTAAACCGTTCCTTTGCAGTAACCGTTTTCATGTTTAGGTTTCACTCTGTTTTCTCCTATATGGATACATGTAGTTGGAACTCTAAATCAAACACGGTTTGTGCTAGCTCTTTGAAACTTAGCACAATAATGTAGTTCCAAGTTCTATTGCTATGGTTTGTGTGCTATTGAAGTAGCCCCAAGAAGAGACTGACGAGAATCCCTTTCATTGAAAGGGGTTGCCAAGCTTACAAAAATCTACGAGTTTCCTGAAATCTCAGCAAACATTTTTTCACCCAATCTTGATGATACTTCTATTTAAAGATCAGTACACCAATCCCACTTGGCTCACCAAATTTCGTTCTTCTAGGTTAAACCGTTCCTTTGCAGTAACCGTTTTCATGTTTAGGTTTCACTCTGTTTTCTCCTATATGGATACATGTAGTTGGAACTCTAAATCAAACACGGTTTGTGCTAGCTCTTTGAAACTTGGCACAATAATGTAGTTCCAAGTTCTATCGCTATGGTTTGTGTGCTATTGAAGTAGCCCCAAGCAGAGACAGACGAGAATCCCTTTCATAGAAAGGGGTTGCCAGGCTTCAAAAAACTGCGAGTTTCCTGAAATCTCAGCAGACATTTTTTCACCCAATCTTGATGAAACTTCCATTTAATGATCAGTACACCAATCCCACTTGGCTCACCAAATTTCGTTCTTCTACGTTAAACCGTTCCTTTGCAGTAACCGTTTTCATATTTAGGTTTCACTCTGTTTTCTCCTATATAGATACATGTATTTGGAACTCTAAATCAAACACCGTTTGTGCTAGCTCTTTGAAACTTGGCACAATAATATAGTTCCAAGTTCTATCGCTATGGTTTGTGTGCTATTGAAGTAGCCCCAAGCAGAGAATGACGAGAATCCCTTTCATTGAAAGGAGTTGCCAAGCTTCCAAAAAACTACGAGTTTCCTGAAATCTCAGCAAACATTTTTTCACCCAATCTTGATGATACTTCCATTTAATGATCAGTACACCAATCCCACTTGGCACACCAAATTTCGTTCTTCTAGGTTAAACCGTTCCTTTGCAGTAACCGTTTTCATGTTTAGGTTTCACTCTGTTTTCTCCTATATGGATACATGTAGTTGGAACTCTAAATCAAACACGGTTTGTGCTAGCTCTTTGAAACTTGGCACAATAATGTAGTTCCAAGTTCTATCGCTATGGTTTGTGTGCTATTGAAGTAGCCCCAAGCAGAGACTGACGAGAATCCCTTTCATTGAAAGGGGTTGCCAAGCTTCCAAAAAACTACGAGTTTCCTGAAATATCAGCAAACATTTTTTCACCCAATCTTGATGATACTTCCATTTAATGATCAGTACACGAATCCCACTTGGCTCACCAAATTTCGTTCTTCTAAGTTAAACCGTTCCTTTGCAGTAACCGTTTTCATATTTAGGTTTCTCTCTGTTTTCTCCTATATGGATACATGTAGTTGGAACTCTAAATCAAACACGGTTTGTGCTAGCTCTTTGAAACTTGGCACAATAATGTAGTTCCAAGTTCTATCGCTATGGTTTGTGTGCTATTGAAGTAGCCCCAATCAGAGACTGACGAGAATCCCTTTCAATGAAAGGGGTTGCCAAGCTTCCAAAAAACTACGAGTTTCCTGAAATCTCAGCAAACATTTTTTCACCCAATCTTGATGATACTTCCATTTAATGATCAGTACACCAATCCCACTTGGCTCACCAAATTTCGTTCTTCTAGGTTAAACCGTTCCTTTGCAGTAACCGTTTTCATGTTTAGGTTTCACTCTGTTTTCTCCTATATGGATACATGTAGTTGGAACTCTAAATCAAACACGGTTTGTGCTAGCTCTTTGAAACTTGGCAAAATAATGTAGTTCCAAGTTCTATCGCTATGGTTTGTGTGCTATTGAAGTAGCCCCAAGCAGAGGCTGACAAGAATCCCTTTCATTGAAAGGGGTTGCCAAGCTTCCAAAAAACTGCGAGTTTCCTGAAATCTCAGCAAACATTTTTTCACCCAATCTTGATGATACTTGCAGGTAGTGATCAGTACACGAATCCCACTTGGCTCACCAAATTTCGTTCTTTAGGTTAAACCGTTCCTTTGCAGTAACCGTTTTCATGTTTAGGTTTCACTCTGTTTTCTCCTATATGGATACATGTAGTTGGAACTCTAAATCAAACACGGTTTGTGCTAGCTCTTTGAAACTTGGCACAATAATGTAGTTCCAAGTTCTATCGCTATGGTTTGTGTGCTATTGAAGTAGCCCCAAGCAGAGACTGACGAGAATCCCTTTCATTGAAAGGGGTTGCCAGGCTTCCAAAAATCTACGAGTTTCCTGAAATCTCAGCAAACATTTTTTCACCCAATCTTGATGATACTTCTATTTAAAGATCAGTACACCAATTCCACTTGGCTCACCAAATTTCGTTCTTCTAGGTTAAACCGTTCCTTTGCAGTAACCGTTTTCATGTTTAGGTTTCACTCTGTTTTCTCCTATATGGATACATGTAGTTGGAACTCTAAATCAAACACGGTTTGTGCTAGCTCTTTGAAACTTGGCACAATAATGTAGTTCCAAGTTCTATCGCTATGGTTTGTGTGCTATTGAAGTAGCCCCAAGCAGAGACTGACGAGAATCCCTTTCAATGAAAGGGGTTGCCAAGCTTCCAAAAAACTACGAGTTTCCTGAAATCTCAGCAAACATTTTTTCACCCAATCTTGATGATACTTCCATTTAAAGATCAGTACACCAATCCCACTTGGCTCACCAAATTTCGTTCTTCTAGGTTAATCCGTTCCTTTGCAGTAACCGTTTTCATGTTTAGGTTTCACTCTGTTTTCTCCTATATGGATACATGTAGTTGGAACTCCAAATCAAACACGGTTTGTGCTAGCTCTTTGAAACTTGGCACAATAATGTAGTTCCAAGTTCTATCGCTATGGTTTGTGTGCTATTGAAGTAGCCCCAAGCAGAGACTGACAAGAATCCCTTTCATTGAAAGGGGTTGCCAAGCTTCCAAAAAACTGCGAGTTTCCTGAAATCTCAGCAAACATTTTTTCACCCAATCTTGATGATACTTGCAGGTAGTGATCAGTACACGAATCCCACTTGGCTCACCAAATTTCGTTCTTTAGGTTAAACCGTTCCTTTGCAGTAACCGTTTTCATGTTTAGGTTTCACTCTGTTTTCTCCTATACGGATACATGTAGTTGGAACTCTAAATCAAACACGGATTGTGCTAGCTCTTTGAAACTTGGCACAATAATGTAGTTCCAAGTTCTATCGCTATGGTTTGTGTGCTATTGAAGTAGCCCCAATCAGAGACTGACGAGAATCCCTTTCAATGAAAGGGGTTGCCAAGCTTCCAAAAAACTACTAGTTTCCAGAAATCTCAGCAAACATTTTTTCACCCAATCTTGATGATACTTCCATTTAATGATCAGTACACCAATCCCACTTGGCTCACCAAATTTCGTTCTTCTAGGTTAAACCGTTCCTTTGCAGTAACCGTTTTCATGTTTAGGTTTCACTCTGTTTTCTCCTATATGGATACATGTAGTTGGAACTCTAAATCAAACACGGTTTGTGCTAGCTCTTTGAAACTTGGCACAATAATGTAGTTCCAAGTTCTATCGCTATGGTTTGTGTGCTATTGAAGTAGCCCCGAGCAGAGACTGACGAGAATCCCTTTCATTGAAAGGGGTTGCCAAGCTTCCAAAAATCTACGAGTTTCCTGAAATCTCAGCAAACATTTTTTCACCCAATCTTGATGATACTTCTATTTAAAGATCAGTACACCAATCCCACTTGGCTCACCAAATTTCGTTCTTCTAGGTTAAACCGTTCCTTTGCAGTAACCGTTTTCATGTTTAGGTTTCACTCTGTTTTCTCCTATATGGATACATGTAGTTGGAACTCTAAATCAAACACGGTTTGTGCTAGCTCTTTGAAACTTGGCACAATAATGTAGTTCCAAGTTCTATCGCTATGGTTTGTGTGCTATTGAAGTAGCCCCAAGCAGAGACTGACGAGAATCCATTTCAATGAAAGGGGTTGCCAAGCTTCCAAAAAACTACGAGTTTCCTGAAATCTCAGCAAACATTTTTTCACCCAATCTTGATGATACTTCCATTTAAAGATCAGTACACCAATCCCACTTGGCTCACCAAATTTCGTTCTTCTAGGTTAAACCGTTCCTTTGCAGTAACCGTTTTCATGTTTAGGTTTCACTCTGTTTTCTCCTATATGGATACATGTAGTTGGAACTCTAAATCAAACACGGTTTGTGCTAGCTCTTTGAAACTTGGCACAATAATGTACTTCCAAGTTCTATCGCTATGGTTTGTGTGCTATTGAAGTAGCCCCAAGCAGAGACTGACAAGAATCCCTTTCATTGAAAGGGGTTGCCAAGCTTCCAAAAAACTGCGAGTTTCCTGAAATCTCAGCAAACATTTTTTCACCCAATCTTGATGATACTTGCAGGTAGTGATCAGTACACGAATCCCACTTGGCTCACCAAATTTCGTTCTTTAGGTTAAACCGTTCCTTTGCAGTAACCGTTTTCATGTTTAGGTTTCACTCTGTTTTCTCCTATATGGATACATGTAGTTGGAACTCTAAATCAAACACGGTTTGTGCTAGCTCTTTGAAACTTGGCACAATAATGTAGTTCCAAGTTCTATCGCTATGGTTTGTGTGCTATTGAAGTAGCCCCAAGCAGAGACTGACGAGAATCCCTTTCATTGAAAGGGGTTGCCAGGCTTCCAAAAATCTACGAGTTTCCTGAAATCTCAGCAAACATTTTTTCACCCAATCTTGATGATACTTCTATTTAAAGATCAGTACACCAATTCCACTTGGCTCACCAAATTTCGTTCTTCTAGGTTAAACCGTTCCTTTGCAGTAACCGTTTTCATGTTTAGGTTTCACTCTGTTTTCTCCTATATGGATACATGTAGTTGGAACTCTAAATCAAACACGGTTTGTGCTAGCTCTTTGAAACTTGGCACAATAATGTAGTTCCAAGTTCTATCGCTATGGTTTGTGTGCTATTGAAGTAGCCCCAAGCAGAGACTGACGAGAATCCCTTTCAATGAAAGGGGTTGCCAAGCTTCCAAAAAACTACGAGTTTCCTGAAATCTCAGCAAACATTTTTTCACCCAATCTTGATGATACTTCCATTTAAAGATCAGTACACCAATCCCACTTGGCTCACCAAATTTCGTTCTTCTAGGTTAAACCGTTCCTTTGCAGTAACCGTTTTCATGTTTAGGTTTCACTCTGTTTTCTCCTATATGGATACATGTAGTTGGAACTCTAAATCAAACACGGTTTGTGCTAGCTCTTTGAAACTTGGCACAATAATGTACTTCCAAGTTCTATCGCTATGGTTTGTGTGCTATTGAAGTAGCCCCAAGCAGAGACTGACAAGAATCCCTTTCATTGAAAGGGGTTGCCAAGCTTCCAAAAAACTGCGAGTTTCCTGAAATCTCAGCAAACATTTTTTCACCCAATCTTGATGATACTTGCAGGTAGTGATCAGTACACGAATCCCACTTGGCTCACCAAATTTCGTTCTTTAGGTTAAACCGTTCCTTTGCAGTAACCGTTTTCATGTTTAGGTTTCACTCTGTTTTCTCCTATATGGATACATGTAGTTGGAACTCTAAATCAAACACGGTTTGTGCTAGCTCTTTGAAACTTAGCACAATAATGTAGTTCCAAGTTCTATTGCTATGGTTTGTGTGCTATTGAAGTAGCCCCAAGAAGAGACTGACGAGAATCCCTTTCATTGAAAGGGGTTGCCAAGCTTACAAAAATCTACGAGTTTCCTGAAATCTCAGCAAACATTTTTTCACCCAATCTTGATGATACTTCTATTTAAAGATCAGTACACCAATCCCACTTGGCTCACCAAATTTCGTTCTTCTAGGTTAAACCGTTCCTTTGCAGTAACCGTTTTCATGTTTAGGTTTCACTCTGTTTTCTCCTATATGGATACATGTAGTTGGAACTCTAAATCAAACACGGTTTGTGCTAGCTCTTTGAAACTTGGCACAATAATGTAGTTCCAAGTTCTATCGCTATGGTTTGTGTGCTATTGAAGTAGCCCCAAGCAGAGACAGACGAGAATCCCTTTCATAGAAAGGGGTTGCCAGGCTTCAAAAAACTCCGAGTTTCCTGAAATCTCAGCAGACATTTTTTCACCCAATCTTGATGAAACTTCCATTTAATGATCGGTACACCAATCCCACTTGGCTCACCAAATTTCGTTCTTCTAGGTTAAACCGTTCCTTTGCAGTAATCGTTTTCATATTTAGGTTTCACTCTTTTTTCTCCTATATAGATACATGTAGTTGGAACTCTAAATCAAACACCGTTTGTGCTAGCTCTTTGAAACTTGGCACAATAATATAGTTCCAAGTTCTATCGCTATGGTTTGTGTGCTATTGAAGTAGCCCCAAGCAGAGAATGACGAGAGTCCCTTTCATTGAAAGGGGTTGCCAAGCTTCCAAAAAACTACGAGTTTCCTGAAATCTCAGCAAACATTTTTTCACCCAATCTTGATGATACTTCCATTTAATGATCAGTACACCAATCCCACTTGGCTCACCAAATTTCGTTCTTCTAGGTTAAACCGTTCCTTTGCAGTAACCGTTTTCATGTTTAGGTTTCACTCTGTTTTCTCCTATATGGATACATGTAGTTGGAACTCTAAATTAAACACGGTTTGTGCTAGCTCTTTGAAACTTGGCACAATAATGTAGTTCCAAGTTCTATCGCTATGGTTTGTGTGCTATTGAAGTAGCCCCAAGCAGAGACTGACGAGAATCCCTTTCATTGAAAGGGGTTGCCAAGCTTCCAAAAAACTACGAGTTTCCTGAAATCTCAGCAAATATTTTTTCACCCAATCTTGATGATACTTCCATTTAATGATCAGTACACGAATCCCACTTGGCTCACCAAATTTCGTTCTTCTAAGTTAAACCGTTCCTTTGCAGTAACCGTTTTCATATTTAGGTTTCTCTCTGTTTTCTCCTATAATGGATACATGTAGTTGGAACTCTAAATCAAACACGGTTTGTGCTAGCTCTTTGAAACTTGGCACAATAATGTAGTTCCAAGTTCTATCGCTATGGTTTGTGTGCTATTGAAGTAGCCCCAATCAGAGACTGACGAGAATCCCTTTCAATGAAAGGGGTTGCCAAGCTTCCAAAAACTACGAGTTTCCTGAAATCTCAGCAAACATTTTTTCACCCAATCTTGATGATACTTCTATTTAATGATCAGTATACCAATCCCACTTGGCTCACCAAATTTCGTTCTTCTAGGTTAAACCGTTCCTTTGCAGTAACCGTTTTCATGTTTAGGTTTCACTCTGTTTTCTCCTATATGGATACATGTAGTTGGAACTCTAAATCAAACACGGTTTGTGCTAGCTCTTTGAAACTTGGCACAATAATGTAGTTCCAAGTTCTATCGCTATGGTTTGTGTGCTATTGAAGTAGCCCCAAGCAGAGACTGACAAGAATCCCTTTCATTGAAAGGGGTTGCCAAGCTTCCAAAAAACTGCGAGTTTCCTGAAATCTCAGCAAACATTTTTTCACTCAATCTTGATGATACTTGCAGGTAGTGATCAGTACACGAATCCCACTTGGCTCACCAAATTTCGTTCTTCTAGGTTAAACCGTTCCTTTGCAGTAACCGTTTTCATGTTTAGGTTTCACTCTGTTTTCTCCTATATGGATACATGTAGTTGGAACTCCAAATCAAACACGGTTTGTGCTAGCTCTTTGAAACTTGGCACAATAATGTAGTTCCAAGTTCTATCGCTATGGTTTGTGTGCTATTGAAGTAGCCCCAAGCAGAGACTGACGAGAATCCCTTTCATTGAAAGGGGTTGCCAAGCTTCCAAAAAACTGCGAGTTTCCTGAAATCTCAGCAAACATTTTTTCACCCAATCTTGATGATACTTCCATTTAATGATCAGTACACGAATCCCACTTGGCTCACCAAATTTCGTTCTTCTAAGTTAAACCGTTCCTTTGCAGTAACCGTTTTCATATTTAGGTTTCTCTCTGTTTCTCCTATATGGATACATGTAGTTGGAACTCTAAATCAAACACGGTTTGTGCTAGCTCTTTGAAACTTGGCACAATAATGTAGTTCCAAGTTCTATCGCTATGGTTTGTGTGCTATTGAAGTAGCCCCAAGCAGAGACTGACGAGAATCCCTTTCATTGAAAGGGGTTGCCAAGCTTCCAAAAAACTACGAGTTTCCTGAAATATCAGCAAACATTTTTTCACCCAATCTTGATGATACTTCCATTTAATGATCAGTACACGAATCCCACTTGGCTCACCAAATTTCGTTCTTCTAAGTTAAACCGTTCCTTTGCAGTAACCGTTTTCATATTTAGGTTTCTCTCTGTTTTCTCCTATATGGATACATGTAGTTGGAACTCTAAATCAAACACGGTTTGTGCTAGCTCTTTGAAACTTGGCACAATAATGTAGTTCCAAGTTCTATCGCTATGGTTTGTGTGCTATTGAAGTAGCCCCAATCAGAGACTGACGAGAATCCCTTTCAATGAAAGGGGTTGCCAAGCTTCCAAAAAACTACGAGTTTCCTGAAATCTCAGCAAACATTTTTTCACCCAATCTTGATGATACTTCCATTTAATGATCAGTACACCAATCCCACTTGGCTCACCAAATTTCGTTCTTCTAGGTTAAACCGTTCCTTTGCAGTAACCGTTTTCATGTTTAGGTTTCACTCTGTTTTCTCCTATATGGATACATGTAGTTGGAACTCTAAATCAAACACGGTTTGTGCTAGCTCTTTGAAACTTGGCAAAATAATGTAGTTCCAAGTTCTATCGCTATGGTTTGTGTGCTATTGAAGTAGCCCCAAGCAGAGGCTGACAAGAATCCCTTTCATTGAAAGGGGTTGCCAAGCTTCCAAAAAACTGCGAGTTTCCTGAAATCTCAGCAAACATTTTTTCACTCAATCTTGATGTTACTTGGAGGTAGTGATCAGTACCCGAATCCCACTTGGCTCAAAAATTTCGTTCTTCTAGGTTAAACCGTTCCTTTGCAGTAACCGTTTTCATGTTTAGGTTTCACTCTGTTTTCTCCTCTATGGATACATGTAGTTGGAACTCCAAATCAAACACGGTTTGTGCTAGCTCTTTGAAACTTGGCACAATAATGTAGTTCCAAGTTCTATCGCTATGGTTTGTGTGCTATTGAAGTAGCCCCAAGCAGAGACTGACAAGAATCCCTTTCTTTGAAAGGGGTTGCCAAGCTTCCAAAAAACTGCGAGTTTCCTGAAATCTCAGCAAACATTTTTTCACCCAATCTTGATGATACTTGCAGGTAGTGATCAGTACACGAATCCCACTTGGCTCACCAAATTTCGTTCTTTAGGTTAAACCGTTCCTTTGCAGTAACCGTTTTCATGTTTAGGTTTCACTCTGTTTTCTCCTATATGGATACATGTAGTTGGAACTCTAAATCAAACACGATTTGTGCTAGCTCTTTGAAACTTGGCACAATAATGTAGTTCCAAGTTCTATCGCTATGGTTTGTGTGCTATTGAAGTAGCCCCAAGCAGAGACTGACGAGAATCCCTTTCATTGAAAGGGGTTGCCAGGCTTCCAAAAATCTACGAGTTTCCTGAAATCTCAGCAAACATTTTTTCACCCAATCTTGATGATACTTCTATTTAAAGATCAGTACACCAATTCCACTTGGCTCACCAAATTTCGTTCTTCTAGGTTAAACCGTTCCTTTGCAGTAACCGTTTTCATGTTTAGGTTTCACTCTGTTTTCTCCTATATGGATACATGTAGTTGGAACTCTAAATCAAACACGGTTTGTGCTAGCTCTTTGAAACTTGGCACAATAATGTAGTTCCAAGTTCTATCGCTATGGTTTGTGTGCTATTGAAGTAGCCCCAAGCAGAGACTGACGAGAATCCCTTTCAATGAAAGGGGTTGCCAAGCTTCCAAAAAACTACGAGTTTCCTGAAATCTCAGCAAATATTTTTTCACCCAATCTTGATGATACTTCCATTTAAAGATCAGTACACCAATCCCACTTGGCTCACCAAATTTCGTTCTTCTAGGTTAAACCGTTCCTTTGCAGTAACCGTTTTCATGTTTAGGTTTCACTCTGTTTTCTCCTATATGGATACATGTAGTTGGAACTCTAAATCAAACACGGTTTGTGCTAGCTCTTTGAAACTTGGCACAATAATGTACTTCCAAGTTCTATCGCTATGGTTTGTGTGCTATTGAAGTAGCCCCAAGCAGAGACTGACAAGAATCCCTTTCATTGAAAGGGGTTGCCAAGCTTCCAAAAAACTGCGAGTTTCCTGAAATCTCAGCAAACATTTTTTCACCCAATCTTGATGATACTTGCAGGTAGTGATCAGTACACGAATCCCACTTGGCACACCAAATTTCGTTCTTTAGGTTAAACCGTTCCTTTGCAGTAACCGTTTTCATGTTTAGGTTTCACTCTGTTTTCTCCTATATGGATACATGTAGTTGGAACTCTAAATCAAACACGGTTTGTGCTAGCTCTTTGAAACTTAGCACAATAATGTAGTTCCAAGTTCTATTGCTATGGTTTGTGTGCTATTGAAGTAGCCCCAAGAAGAGACTGACGAGAATCCCTTTCATTGAAAGGGGTTGCCAAGCTTACAAAAATCTACGAGTTTCCTGAAATCTCAGCAAACATTTTTTCACCCAATCTTGATGATACTTCTATTTAAAGATCAGTACACCAATCCCACTTGGCTCACCAAATTTCGTTCTTCTAGGTTAAACCGTTCCTTTGCAGTAACCGTTTTCATGTTTAGGTTTCACTCTGTTTTCTCCTATATGGATACATGTAGTTGGAACTCTAAATCAAACACGGTTTGTGCTAGCTCTTTGAAACTTGGCACAATAATGTAGTTCCAAGTTCTATCGCTATGGTTTGTGTGCTATTGAAGTAGCCCCAAGCAGAGACAGACGAGAATCCCTTTCATAGAAAGGGGTTGCCAGGCTTCAAAAAACTGCGAGTTTCCTGAAATCTCAGCAGACATTTTTTCACCCAATCTTGATGAAACTTCCATTTAATGATCAGTACACCAATCCCACTTGGCTCACCAAATTTCGTTCTTCTACGTTAAACCGTTCCTTTGCAGTAACCGTTTTCATATTTAGGTTTCACTCTGTTTTCTCCTATATAGATACATGTATTTGGAACTCTAAATCAAACACCGTTTGTGCTAGCTCTTTGAAACTTGGCACAATAATATAGTTCCAAGTTCTATCGCTATGGTTTGTGTGCTATTGAAGTAGCCCCAAGCAGAGAATGACGAGAATCCCTTTCATTGAAAGGAGTTGCCAAGCTTCCAAAAAACTACGAGTTTCCTGAAATCTCAGCAAACATTTTTTCACCCAATCTTGATGATACTTCCATTTAATGATCAGTACACCAATCCCACTTGGCACACCAAATTTCGTTCTTCTAGGTTAAACCGTTCCTTTGCAGTAACCGTTTTCATGTTTAGGTTTCACTCTGTTTTCTCCTATATGGATACATGTAGTTGGAACTCTAAATCAAACACGGTTTGTGCTAGCTCTTTGAAACTTGGCACAATAATGTAGTTCCAAGTTCTATTGCTATGGTTTGTGTGCTATTGAAGTAGCCCCAAGCAGAGACTGACGAGAATCCCTTTCATTGAAAGGGGTTGCCAAGCTTCCAAAAAACTACGAGTTTCCTGAAATATCAGCAAACATTTTTTCACCCAATCTTGATGATACTTCCATTTAATGATCAGTACACGAATCCCACTTGGCTCACCAAATTTCGTTCTTCTAAGTTAAACCGTTCCTTTGCAGTAACCGTTTTCATATTTAGGTTTCTCTCTGTTTTCTCCTATATGGATACATGTAGTTGGAACTCTAAATCAAACACGGTTTGTGCTAGCTCTTTGAAACTTGGCACAATAATGTAGTTCCAAGTTCTATCGCTATGGTTTGTGTGCTATTGAAGTAGCCCCAATCAGAGACTGACGAGAATCCCTTTCAATGAAAGGGGTTGCCAAGCTTCCAAAAAACTACGAGTTTCCTGAAATCTCAGCAAACATTTTTTCACCCAATCTTGATGATACTTCCATTTAATGATCAGTACACCAATCCCACTTGGCTCACCAAATTTCGTTCTTCTAGGTTAAACCGTTCCTTTGCAGTAACCGTTTTCATGTTTAGGTTTCACTCTGTTTTCTCCTATATGGATACATGTAGTTGGAACTCTAAATCAAACACGGTTTGTGCTAGCTCTTTGAAACTTGGCAAAATAATGTAGTTCCAAGTTCTATCGCTATGGTTTGTGTGCTATTGAAGTAGCCCCAAGCAGAGGCTGACAAGAATCCCTTTCATTGAAAGGGGTTGCCAAGCTTCCAAAAAACTGCGAGTTTCCTGAAATCTCAGCAAACATTTTTTCACTCAATCTTGATGATACTTGGAGGTAGTGATCAGTACCCGAATCCCACTTGGCTCAAAAATTTCGTTCTTCTAGGTTAAACCGTTCCTTTGCAGTAACCGTTTTCATGTTTAGGTTTCACTCTGTTTTCTCCTCTATGGATACATGTAGTTGGAACTCCAAATCAAACACGGTTTGTGCTAGCTCTTTGAAACTTGGCACAATAATGTAGTTCCAAGTTCTATCGCTATGGTTTGTGTGCTATTGAAGTAGCCCCAAGCAGAGACTGACAAGAATCCCTTTCATTGAAAGGGGTTGCCAAGCTTCCAAAAAACTGCGAGTTTCCTGAAATCTCAGCAAACATTTTTTCACCCAATCTTGATGATACTTGCAGGTAGTGATCAGTACACGAATCCCACTTGGCTCACCAAATTTCGTTCTTTAGGTTAAACCGTTCCTTTGCAGTAACCGTTTTCATGTTTAGGTTTCACTTTGTTTTCTCCTATACGGATACATGTAGTTGGAACTCTAAATCAAACACGGTTTGTGCTAGCTCTTTGAAACTTGGCACAATAATGTAGTTCCAATTTCTATTGCTATGGTTTGTGTGCTATTGAAGTAGCCCCAAGCAGAGACTGACGAGAATCCCTTTCATTGAAAGGGTTGCCAAGCTTCCAAAAATCTACGAGTTTCCTGAAATCTCAGCAAACATTTTTTCACCCAATCTTGATGATACTTCTATTTAAAGATCAGCACACCAATCCCACTTGGCTCACCAAATTTCGTTCTTCTACGTTAAACCGTTCCTTTGCAGTAACCGTTTTCATGTTTAGGTTTCACTCTGTTTTCTCCTATATGGATACATGTAGTTGGAACTCTAAATCAAACACGGTTTGTGCTAGCTCTTTGAAACTTGGCACAATAATGTAGTTCCAAGTTCTATCGCTATGGTTTGTGTGCTATTGAAGTAGCCCCAAGCAGAGACTGACGAGAATCCCTTTCATTGAAAGGGGTTGCCAAGCTTCCAAAAAACTACGAGTTTTCTGAAATCTCAGCAAACATTTTTTCACCCAATCTTGATGATACTTCTATTTAATGATCAGTACACCCATCCCACTTGGCTCAGCAAATTTCGTTCTTCTAGGTTAAACCGTTCCTTTGCAGTAACCGTTTTCATGTTTAGGTTTCACTCTGTTTTCTCCTATATGGATACATGTAGTTGGAACTCTAAATCAAACACGGTTTGTGCTAGCTCTTTGAAACTTGGCACAATAATGTAGTTCCAAGTTCTATCGCTATGGTTTGTGTGCTATTGAAGTAGCCCCAAGCAGAGACTGACGAGAATCCCTTTCATTGAAAGGGGTTGCCAAGCTTCCAAAAAACTACGAGTTTCCTGAAATCTCAGCAAACATTTTTTCACCCAATCTTGATGATACTTCTATTTAATGATCAGTACACCCATTAACACTTGGCTCACCAAATTTCGTTCTTCTAGGTTAAACCGTTCCTTTGCAGTAACCGTTTTCATATTTAGGTTTCACTCTGTTTTCTCCTATATGGATACATGTAGTTGGAACTCTAAATCAAACACGGTTTGTGCTAGCTCTTTGAAACTTGGCACAATAATGTAGTTCCAAGTTCTATCGCTATGGTTGGTGTGCTATTGAAGTAGCCCCAAGCAGTGACTGACGAGAATCCCTTTCATTGAAAGGGGTTGCCAAGCTTCCAAAAAACTACGAGTTTCCTGAAATCTCAGCAAACATTTTTTCACCCAATCTTGATGATACTTCTATTTAATGATCAGTACACCCATCCCACTTGGCTCACCAAATTTCGTTCTTCTAGGTTAAACCGTTCCTTTGCAGTAACCGTTTTCATGTTTAGGTTTCACTCTGTTCTCCTATATGGATACATGTAGTTGGAACTCTAAATCAAACACGGTTTGTGCTAGCTCTTTGAAACTTGGCACAATAATGTAGTTCCAAGTTCTATCGCTATGGTTTGTGTGCTATTGAAGTAGCCCCAAGCAGAGACTGACGAGAATCCCTTTCATTGAAAGGGGTTGCCAAGCTTCCAAAAAACTGCGAGTTTCCTGAAATCTCAGCAAACATTTTTTCACCCAATCTTTATGATACTTGCAGGTTGTGATCAGTACACGAATCTCACTTGGCTCACTAAATTTCGTTCTTCTAGGTTT
This sequence comes from Urocitellus parryii, assembly GCF_045843805.1. Classification (NCBI taxonomy): domain Eukaryota; kingdom Metazoa; phylum Chordata; class Mammalia; order Rodentia; family Sciuridae; genus Urocitellus; species Urocitellus parryii. The sequence goes on along the minus strand of NW_027552392.1, from coordinate 64,598 downwards.
AACCGTTCCTTTGCAGTAACCGTTTTCATGTTTAGGTTTCACTCTGTTTTCTCCTATATGGATACATGTAGTTGGAACTCTAAATCAAACACGGTTTGTGCTAGCTCTTTGAAACTTGGCACAATAATGTAGTTCCAAGTTCTATCGCTATGGTTTGTGTGCTATTGAAGTAGCCCCAAGCAGAGACTGACGAGAATCCCTTTCATTGAAAGGGGTTGCCAAGCTTCCAAAAAACTGCGAGTTTCCTGAAATCTCAGCAGACATTTTTTCACCCAATCTTGATGATACTTCCATTTAATGATCAGTACACCAATCCCACTTGGCTCACCAAATTTCGTTCTTCTAGGTTAAACCGTTCCTTTGCAGTAACCGTTTTCATGTTTAGGTTTCACTCGGTTTTCTCCTATATGGATACATGTAGTTGGAACTCTCAATCAAACACGGTTTGTGCTAGCTCTTTGAAACTTGGCACAATAATGTAGTTCCAAGTTCTATCGCTATGGTTTGTGTGCTATTGAAGTAGCCCCAAGCAGAGACTGACGAGAATCCCTTTCATAGAAAGGGGTTGCCAGGCTTCAAAAAACTCCGAGTTTCCTGAAATCTCAGCAGACATTTTTTCACCCAATCTTGATGAAACTTCCATTTAATGATCGGTACACCAATCCCACTTGGCTCACCAAATTTCGTTCTTCTAGGTTAAACCGTTCCTTTGCAGTAATCGTTTTCATATTTAGGTTTCACTCTTTTTTCTCCTATATAGATACATGTAGTTGGAACTCTAAATCAAACACCGTTTGTGCTAGCTCTTTGAAACTTGGCACAATAATATAGTTCCAAGTTCTATCGCTATGGTTTGTGTGCTATTGAAGTAGCCCCAAGCAGAGAATGACGAGAGTCCCTTTCATTGAAAGGGGTTGCCAAGCTTCCAAAAAACTACGAGTTTCCTGAAATCTCAGCAAACATTTTTTCACCCAATCTTGATGATACTTCCATTTAATGATCAGTACACCAATCCCACTTGGCTCACCAAATTTCGTTCTTCTAGGTTAAACCGTTCCTTTGCAGTAACCGTTTTCATGTTTAGGTTTCACTCTGTTTTCTCCTATATGGATACATGTAGTTGGAACTCTAAATTAAACACGGTTTGTGCTAGCTCTTTGAAACTTGGCACAATAATGTAGTTCCAAGTTCTATCGCTATGGTTTGTGTGCTATTGAAGTAGCCCCAAGCAGAGACTGACGAGAATCCCTTTCATTGAAAGGGGTTGCCAAGCTTCCAAAAAACTACGAGTTTCCTGAAATCTCAGCAAATATTTTTTCACCCAATCTTGATGATACTTCCATTTAATGATCAGTACACGAATCCCACTTGGCTCACCAAATTTCGTTCTTCTAAGTTAAACCGTTCCTTTGCAGTAACCGTTTTCATATTTAGGTTTCTCTCTGTTTTCTCCTATATGGATACATGTAGTTGGAACTCTAAATCAAACACGTTTGTGCTAGCTCTTTGAAACTTGGCACAATAATGTAGTTCCAAGTTCTATCGCTATGGTTTTTGTGCTATTGAAGTAGCCCCAATCAGAGACTGACGAGAATCCCTTTCAATGAAAGGGGTTGCCAAGCTTCCAAAAAACTACGAGTTTCCTGAAATCTCAGCAAACATTTTTTCACCCAATCTTGATGATACTTCTATTTAATGATCAGTATACCAATCCCACTTGGCTCACCAAATTTCGTTCTTCTAGGTTAAACCGTTCCTTTGCAGTAACCGTTTTCATGTTTAGGTTTCACTCTGTTTTCTCCTATATGGATACATGTAGTTGGAACTCTAAATCAAACACGGTTTGTGCTAGCTCTTTGAAACTTGGCACAATAATGTAGTTCCAAGTTCTATCGCTATGGTTTGTGTGCTATTGAAGTAGCCCCAAGCAGAGACTGACAAGAATCCCTTTCATTGAAAGGGGTTGCCAAGCTTCCAAAAAACTGCGAGTTTCCTGAAATCTCAGCAAACATTTTTTCACTCAATCTTGATGATACTTGCAGGTAGTGATCAGTACACGAATCCCACTTGGCTCACCAAATTTCGTTCTTCTAGGTTAAACCGTTCCTTTGCAGTAACCGTTTTCATGTTTAGGTTTCACTCTGTTTTCTCCTATATGGATACATGTAGTTGGAACTCCAAATCAAACACGGTTTGTGCTAGCTCTTTGAAACTTGGCACAATAATGTAGTTCCAAGTTCTATCGCTATGGTTTGTGTGCTATTGAAGTAGCCCCAAGCAGAGACTGACGAGAATCCCTTTCATTGAAAGGGGTTGCCAAGCTTCCAAAAAACTGCGAGTTTCCTGAAATCTCAGCAAACATTTTTTCACCCAATCTTGATGATACTTCCATTTAATGATCAGTACACGAATCCCACTTGGCTCACCAAATTTCGTTCTTCTAAGTTAAACCGTTCCTTTGCAGTAACCGTTTTCATATTTAGGTTTCTCTCTGTTTTCTCCTATATGGATACATGTAGTTGGAACTCTAAATCAAACACGGTTTGTGCTAGCTCTTTGAAACTTGGCACAATAATGTAGTTCCAAGTTCTATCGCTATGGTTTGTGTGCTATTGAAGTAGCCCCAAGCAGAGACTGACGAGAATCCCTTTCATTGAAAGGGGTTGCCAAGCTTCCAAAAAACTACGAGTTTCCTGAAATATCAGCAAACATTTTTTCACCCAATCTTGATGATACTTCCATTTAATGATCAGTACACGAATCCCACTTGGCTCACCAAATTTCGTTCTTCTAAGTTAAACCGTTCCTTTGCAGTAACCGTTTTCATATTTAGGTTTCTCTCTGTTTTCTCCTATATGGATACATGTAGTTGGAACTCTAAATCAAACACGGTTTGTGCTAGCTCTTTGAAACTTGGCACAATAATGTAGTTCCAAGTTCTATCGCTATGGTTTGTGTGCTATTGAAGTAGCCCCAATCAGAGACTGACGAGAATCCCTTTCAATGAAAGGGGTTGCCAAGCTTCCAAAAAACTACGAGTTTCCTGAAATCTCAGCAAACATTTTTTCACCCAATCTTGATGATACTTCCATTTAATGATCAGTACACCAATCCCACTTGGCTCACCAAATTTCGTTCTTCTAGGTTAAACCGTTCCTTTGCAGTAACCGTTTTCATGTTTAGGTTTCACTCTGTTTTCTCCTATATGGATACATGTAGTTGGAACTCTAAATCAAACACGGTTTGTGCTAGCTCTTTGAAACTTGGCAAAATAATGTAGTTCCAAGTTCTATCGCTATGGTTTGTGTGCTATTGAAGTAGCCCCAAGCAGAGGCTGACAAGAATCCCTTTCATTGAAAGGGGTTGCCAAGCTTCCAAAAAACTGCGAGTTTCCTGAAATCTCAGCAAACATTTTTTCACTCAATCTTGATGTTACTTGGAGGTAGTGATCAGTACCCGAATCCCACTTGGCTCAAAAATTTCGTTCTTCTAGGTTAAACCGTTCCTTTGCAGTAACCGTTTTCATGTTTAGGTTTCACTCTGTTTTCTCCTCTATGGATACATGTAGTTGGAACTCCAAATCAAACACGGTTTGTGCTAGCTCTTTGAAACTTGGCACAATAATGTAGTTCCAAGTTCTATCGCTATGGTTTGTGTGCTATTGAAGTAGCCCCAAGCAGAGACTGACAAGAATCCCTTTCATTGAAAGGGGTTGCCAAGCTTCCAAAAAACTGCGAGTTTCCTGAAATCTCAGCAAACATTTTTTCACCCAATCTTGATGATACTTCCATTTAATGATCAGTACACGAATCCCACTTGGCTCACCAAATTTCGTTCTTCTAGGTTAAACCGTTCCTTTGCAGTAACCGTTTTCATGTTTAGGTTTCACTCGGTTTTCTCCTATATGGATACATGTAGTTGGAACTCTCAATCAAACACGGTTTGTGCTAGCTCTTTGAAACTTGGCACAATAATGTAGTTCCAAGTTCTATCGCTATGGTTTGTGTGCTATTGAAGTAGCCCCAAGCAGAGACTGACGAGAATCCCTTTCATAGAAAGGGGTTGCCAGGCTTCAAAAAACTCCGAGTTTCCTGAAATCTCAGCAGACATTTTTTCACCCAATCTTGATGAAACTTCCATTTAATGATCGGTACACCAATCCCACTTGGCTCACCAAATTTCGTTCTTCTAGGTTAAACCGTTCCTTTGCAGTAATCGTTTTCATATTTAGGTTTCACTCTTTTTTCTCCTATATAGATACATGTAGTTGGAACTCTAAATCAAACACCGTTTGTGCTAGCTCTTTGAAACTTGGCACAATAATATAGTTCCAAGTTCTATCGCTATGGTTTGTGTGCTATTGAAGTAGCCCCAAACAGAGAATGACGAGAGTCCCTTTCATTGAAAGGGGTTGCCAAGCTTCCAAAAAACTACGAGTTTCCTGAAATCTCAGCAAACATTTTTTCACCCAATCTTGATGATACTTCCATTTAATGATCAGTACACCAATCCCACTTGGCTCACCAAATTTCGTTCTTCTAGGTTAAACCGTTCCTTTGCAGTAACCGTTTTCATGTTTAGGTTTCACTCTGTTTTCTCCTATATGGATACATGTAGTTGGAACTCTAAATTAAACACGGTTTGTGCTAGCTCTTTGAAACTTGGCACAATAATGTAGTTCCAAGTTCTATCGCTATGGTTTGTGTGCTATTGAAGTAGCCCCAAGCAGAGACTGACGAGAATCCCTTTCATTGAAAGGGGTTGCCAAGCTTCCAAAAAACTACGAGTTTCCTGAAATCTCAGCAAATATTTTTTCACCCAATCTTGATGATACTTCCATTTAATGATCAGTACACGAATCCCACTTGGCTCACCAAATTTCGTTCTTCTAAGTTAAACCGTTCCTTTGCAGTAACCGTTTTCATATTTAGGTTTCTCTCTGTTTTCTCCTATATGGATACATGTAGTTGGAACTCTAAATCAAACACGGTTTGTGCTAGCTCTTTGAAACTTGGCACAATAATGTAGTTCCAAGTTCTATCGCTATGGTTTTTGTGCTATTGAAGTAGCCCCAATCAGAGACTGACGAGAATCCCTTTCAATGAAAGGGGTTGCCAAGCTTCCAAAAATCTACGAGTTTCCTGAAATCTCAGCAAACATTTTTTCACCCAATCTTGATGATACTTCTATTTAATGATCAGTATACCAATCCCACTTGGCTCACCAAATTTCGTTCTTCTAGGTTAAACCGTTCCTTTGCAGTAACCGTTTTCATGTTTAGGTTTCACTCTGTTTTCTCCTATATGGATACATGTAGTTGGAACTCTAAATCAAACACGGTTTGTGCTAGCTCTTTGAAACTTGGCACAATAATGTAGTTCCAAGTTCTATCGCTATGGTTTGTGTGCTATTGAAGTAGCCCCAAGCAGAGACTGACAAGAATCCCTTTCATTGAAAGGGGTTGCCAAGCTTCCAAAAACTGCGAGTTTCCTGAAATCTCAGCAAACATTTTTTCACTCAATCTTGATGATACTTGCAGGTAGTGATCAGTACACGAATCCCACTTGGCTCACCAAATTTCGTTCTTCTAGGTTAAACCGTTCCTTTGCAGTAACCGTTTTCATGTTTAGGTTTCACTCTGTTTTCTCCTATATGGATACATGTAGTTGGAACTCCAAATCAAACACGGTTTGTGCTAGCTCTTTGAAACTTGGCACAATAATGTAGTTCCAAGTTCTATCGCTATGGTTTGTGTGCTATTGAAGTAGCCCCAAGCAGAGACTGACGAGAATCCCTTTCATTGAAAGGGGTTGCCAAGCTTCCAAAAAACTGCGAGTTTCCTGAAATCTCAGCAAACATTTTTTCACCCAATCTTGATGATACTTCCATTTAATGATCAGTACACGAATCCCACTTGGCTCACCAAATTTCGTTCTTCTAAGTTAAACCGTTCCTTTGCAGTAACCGTTTTCATATTTAGGTTTCTCTCCGTTTTCTCCTATATGGATACATGTAGTTGGAACTCTAAATCAAACACGGTTTGTGCTAGCTCTTTGAAACTTGGCACAATAATGTAGTTCCAAGTTCTATCGCTATGGTTTGTGTGCTATTGAAGTAGCCCCAATCAGATACTGACGAGAATCCCTTTCAATGAAAGGGGTTGCCAAGCTTCCAAAAAACTACGAGTTTCCTGAAATCTCAGCAAACATTTTTTCACCCAATCTTGATGATACTTCTATTTAATGATCAGTATACCAATCCCACTTGGCTCACCAAATTTCGTTCTTCTAGGTTAAACCGTTCCTTTGCAGTAACCGTTTTCATGTTTAGGTTTCACTCTGTTTTCTCCTATATGGATACATGTAGTTGGAACTCTAAATCAAACACGGTTTGTGCTAGCTCTTTGAAACTTGGCACAATAATGTAGTTCCAAGTTCTATCGCTATGGTTTGTGTGCTATTGAAGTAGCCCCAAGCAGAGACTGACGAGAATCCCTTTCATTGAAAGGGGTTGCCAAGCTTCCAAAAAACTGCGAGTTTCATGAAATCTCAGCAAACATTTTTTCACCCAATCTTTATGATACTTGCAGGTTGTGATCAGTACACGAATCTCATTTGGCTCACTAAATTTCGTTCTTCTAGGTTTAACCGTTCCTTTGCAGTAACCGTTTTCATGTTTAGGTTTCACTCTGTTTTCTCCTATATGGATACATGTAGTTGGAACTCTAAATCAAACACGGTTTGTGCTAGCTCTTTGAAACTTGGCACAATAATGTAGTTCCAAGTTCTATCGCTATGGTTTGTGTGCTATTGAAGTAGCCCCAAGCAGAGACTGACGAGAATCCCTTTCAATGAAAGAGGATGCCAAGCTTCCAAAAAACTACGAGTTTCCTGAAATCTCAGCAGACATTTTTTTCACCCAATCTTGATGATACTTAAATTTAATGATCAGTACACCAATCCCACTTGGCTCACCAAATTTCGTTCTTCTAGGTTAAACCGTTCCTTTGCAGTAACCGTTTTCATGTTTAGGTTTCACTCTGTTTTCTCCTATATGGATACATGTAGTTGGAACTCTAAATCAAACACGGTTTGTGCTAGCTCTTTGAAACTTGGCACAATAATGTAGTTCCAAGTTCTATCGCTATGGTTTGTGTGCTATTGAAGTAGCCCCAAGCAGAGACTGACAAGAATCCCTTTCATTGAAAGGGGTTGCCAAGCTTCCAAAAAACTGCGAGTTTCCTGAAATCTCAGCAAACATTTTTCACTCAATCTTGATGATACTTGCAGGTAGTGATCAGTACACGAATCCCACTTGGCTCACCAAATTTCGTTCTTCTAGGTTAAACCGTTCCTTTGCAGTAACCGTTTTCATGTTTAGGTTTCACTCTGTTTTCTCCTATATGGATACATGTAGTTGGAACTCCAAATCAAACACGGTTTGTGCTAGCTCTTTGAAACTTGGCACAATAATGTAGTTCCAAGTTCTATCGCTATGGTTTGTGTGCTATTGAAGTAGCCCCAAGCAGAGACTGACGAGAATCCCTTTCATTGAAAGGGGTTGCCAAGCTTCCAAAAAACTGCGAGTTTCCTGAAATCTCAGCAAACATTTTTTCACCCAATCTTGATGATACTTCCATTTAATGATCAGTACACGAATCCCACTTGGCTCACCAAATTTCGTTCTTCTAAGTTAAACCGTTCCTTTGCAGTAACCGTTTTCATATTTAGGTTTCTCTCTGTTTTCTCCTATATGGATACATGTAGTTGGAACTCTAAATCAAACACGGTTTGTGCTAGCTCTTTGAAACTTGGCACAATAATGTAGTTCCAAGTTCTATCGCTATGGTTTGTGTGCTATTGAAGTAGCCCCAATCAGAGAATGACGAGAATCCCTTTCAATGAAAGGGGTTGCCAAGCTTCCAAAAAACTACGAGTTTCCTGAAATCTCAGCAAACATTTTTTCACCCAATCTTGATGATACTTCTATTTAATGATCAGTATACCAATCCCACTTGGCTCACCAAATTTCGTTCTTCTAGGTTAAACCGTTCCTTTGCAGTAACCGTTTTCATGTTTAGGTTTCACTCTGTTTTCTAATATATGGATACATGTAGTTGGAACTCTAAATCAAACACGGTTTGTGCTAGCTCTTTGAAAATTGGCACAATAATGTAGTTCCAAGTTCTATCGCTATGGTTTGTGTGCTATTGAAGTAGCCCAAGCAGAGACTGACGAGAATCCCTTTCATTGAAAGGGGTTGCCAAGCTTCCAAAAAACTGCGAGTTTCATGAAATCTCAGCAAACATTTTTTCACCCAATCTTTATGATACTTGCAGGTTGTGATCAGTACACGAATCTCATTTGGCTCACTAAATTTCGTTCTTCTAGGTTTAACCGTTCCTTTGCAGTAACCGTTTTCATGTTTAGGTTTCACTCTGTTTTCTCCTATATGGATACATGTAGTTGGAACTCTAAATCAAACACGGTTTGTGCTAGCTCTTTGAAACTTGGCACAATAATGTAGTTCCAAGTTCTATCGCTATGGTTTGTGTGCTATTGAAGTAGCCCCAAGCAGAGACTGACGAGAATCCCTTTCAATGAAAGGGGATGCCAAGCTTCCAAAAAACTACGAGTTTCCTGAAATCTCAGCAGACATTTTTTCACCCAATCTTGATGATACTTCCATTTAATGATCAGTACACCAATCCCACTTGGCTCACCAAATTTCGTTCTTCTAGGTTAAACCGTTCCTTTGCAGTAACCGTTTCATGTTTAGGTTTCACTCTGTTTTCTCCTATATGGATACATGTAGTTGGAACTCTAAATCAAACACGGTTTGTGCTAGCTCTTTGAAACTTGGCACAATAATGTAGTTCCAAGTTCTATCGCTATGGTTTGTGTGCTATTGAAGTATCCCCAAGCAGAGACTGACAAGAATCCCTTTCATTGAAAGGGGTTGCCAAGCTTCCAAAAAACTGCGAGTTTCCTGAAATCTCAGCAAACATTTTTTCACTCAATCTTGATGATACTTGCAGGTAGTGATCAGTACACGAATCCCACTTGGCTCACCAAATTTCGTTCTTCTAGGTTAAACCGTTCCTTTGCAGTAACCGTTTTCATGTTTAGGTTTCACTCTGTTTTCTCCTATATGGATACATGTAGTTGGAACTCCAAATCAAACACGGTTTGTGCTAGCTCTTTGAAACTTGGCACAATAATGTAGTTCCAAGTTCTATCGCTATGGTTTGTGTGCTATTGAAGTAGCCCCAAGCAGAGACTGACAAGAATCCATTTCATTGAAAGGGGTTGCCAAGCTTCCAAAAAACTGCGAGTTTCCTGAAATCTCAGCAAACATTTTTTTCACCCAATCTTGATGATACTTGCAGGTAGTGATCAGTACACGAATCCCACTTGGCTCACCAAATTTCGTTCTTTAGGTTAAACCGTTCCTTTGCAGTAACCGTTTTCATGTTAAGGTTTCACTCTGTTTTCTCCTATATGGATACATGTAGTTGGAACTCTAAATCAAACACGGTTTGTGCTAGCTCTTTGAAACTTGGCACAATAATGTAGTTCCAAGTTCTATCGCTATGGTTTGTGTGCTATTGAAGTAGCCCCAAGCAGAGACTGACGAGAATCCCTTTCATTGAAAGGGGTTGCCAAGCTTCCAAAAATCTACGAGTTTTCCTGAAATCTCAGCAAACATTTTTTCACCCAATCTTGATGATACTTCTATTTAAAGATCAGTACACCAATCCCACTTGGCTCACCAAATTTCGTTCTTCTACGTTAAAACCGTTCCTTTGCAGTAACCGTTTTCATGTTTAGGTTTCACTCTGATTTCTCCTATATGGATACATGTAGTTGGAACTCTAAATCAAACACGGTTTGTGCTAGCTCTTTGAAACTTGGCACAATAATGTAGTTCCAAGTTCTATCGCTATGGTTTGTGTGCTATTGAAGTAGCCCCAAGCAGAGACTGACGAGAATCCCTTTCATTGAAAGGGGTTGTCAAGCTTCCAAAAAACTACGAGTTTCCTGAAATCTCAGCAAACATTTTTTCACCCAATCTTGATGATACTTCTATTTAATGATCAGTACACCCATCCCACTTGGCTCACCAAATTTCGTTCTTCTAGGTTAAACCGTTCCTTTGCAGTAACCGTTTTCATGTTTAGGTTTCACTCTGTTTTCTCCTATATGGATACATGTAGTTGGAACTCTAAATCAAACACAGTTTGTGCTAGCTCTTTGAAAATTGGCACAATAATGTAGTTCCAAGTTCTATCGCTATGGTTTGTGTGCTATTGAAGTAGCCCCAAGCAGAGACTGACGAGAATCCCTTTCATTGAAAGGGGTTGCCAAGCTTCCAAAAAACTACGAGTTTCCTGAAATCTCAGCAAACATTTTTTCACCCAATCTTGATGATACTTCTATTTAAAGATCAGTACACCAATCCCACTTGGCTCACCAAATTTCGTTCTTCTACGTTAAACCGTTCCTTTGCAGTAACCGTTTTCATGTTTAGGTTTCACTCTGATTTCTCCTATATGGATACATGTAGTTGGAACTCTAAATCAAACACGGTTTGTGCTAGCTCTTTGAAACTTGGCACAATAATGTAGTTCCAAGTTCTATCGCTATGGTTTGTGTGCTATTGAAGTAGCCCCAAGCAGAGACTGACAAGAATCCCTTTCATTGAAAGGGGTTGCCAAGCTTCCAAAAAACTGCGAGTTTCCTGAAATCTCAGCAAACATTTTTTCACTCAATCTTGATGATACTTGCAGGTAGTGATCAGTACACGAATCCCACTTGGCTCACCAAATTTCGTTCTTCTAGGTTAAAACCGTTCCTTTGCAGTAACCGTTTTCATGTTTAGGTTTCACTCTGTTTTCTCCTATATGGATACATGTAGTTGGAACTCCAAATCAAACACGGTTTGTGCTAGCTCTTTGAAACTTGGCACAATAATGTAGTTCCAAGTTCTATCGCTATGGTTTGTGTGCTATTGAAGTAGCCCCAAGCAGAGACTGACGAGAATCCCTTTCATTGAAAGGGGTTGCCAAGCTTCCAAAAAACTGCGAGTTTCCTGAAATCTCAGCAAACATTTTTTCACCCAATCTTGATGATACTTCCATTTAATGATCAGTACACGAATCCCACTTGGCTCACCAAATTTCGTTCTTCTAAGTTAAACCGTTCCTTTGCAGTAACCGTTTTCATATTTAGGTTTCTCTCTGTTTTCTCCTATATGGATACATGTAGTTGGAACTCTAAATCAAACACGGTTTGTGCTAGCTCTTTGAAACTTGGCACAATAATGTAGTTCCAAGTTCTATCGCTATGGTTTGTGTGCTATTGAAGTAGCCCCAATCAGAGAATGACGAGAATCCCTTTCAATGAAAGGGGTTGCCAAGCTTCCAAAAAACTACGAGTTTCCTGAAATCTCAGCAAACATTTTTCACCCAATCTTGATGATACTTCTATTTAATGATCAGTATACCAATCCCACTTGGCTCACCAAATTTCGTTCTTCTAGGTTAAACCGTTCCTTTGCAGTAACCGTTTTCATGTTTAGGTTTCACTCTGTTTTCTCCTATATGGATACATGTAGTTGGAACTCTAAATCAAACACGGTTTGTGCTAGCTCTTTGAAATTGGCACAATAATGTAGTTCCAAGTTCTATCGCTATGGTTTGTGTGCTATTGAAGTAGCCCCAAGCAGAGACTGACGAGAATCCCTTTCATTGAAAGGGGTTGCCAAGCTTCCAAAAAAACTGCGAGTTTCATGAAATCTCAGCAAACATTTTTTCACCCAATCTTTATGATACTTGCAGGTTGTGATCAGTACACGAATCTCATTTGGCTCACTAAATTTCGTTCTTCTAGGTTTAACCGTTCCTTTGCAGTAACCGTTTTCATGTTTAGGTTTCACTCTGTTTCTCCTATATGGATACATGTAGTTGGAACTCTAAATCAAACACGGTTTGTGCTAGCTCTTTGAAACTTGGCACAATAATGTAGTTCCAAGTTCTATCGCTATGGTTTGTGTGCTATTGAAGTAGCCCCAAGCAGAGACTGACGAGAATCCCTTTCAATGAAAGGGGATGCCAAGCTTCCAAAAAACTACGAGTTTCCTGAAATCTCAGCAGACATTTTTTCACCCAATCTTGATGATACTTCCATTTAATGATCAGTACACCAATCCCACTTGGCTCACCAAATTTCGTTCTTCTAGGTTAAACCGTTCCTTTGCAGTAACCGTTTTCATGTTTAGGTTTCACTCTGTTTTCTCCTATATGGATACATGTAGTTGGAACTCTAAATCAAACACGGTTTGTGCTAGCTCTTTGAAACTTGGCACAATAATGTAGTTCCAAGTTCTATCGCTATGGTTTGTGTGCTATTGAAGTATCCCCAAGCAGAGACTGACAAGAATCCCTTTCATTGAAAGGGGTTGCCAAGCTTCCAAAAAACTGCGAGTTTCCTGAAATCTCAGCAAACATTTTTTCACTCAATCTTGATGATACTTGCAGGTAGTGATCAGTACACGAATCCCACTTGGCTCACCAAATTTCGTTCTTCTAGGTTAAACCGTTCCTTTGCAGTAACCGTTTTCATGTTTAGGTTTCACTCTGTTTTCTCCTATATGGATACATGTAGTTGGAACTCCAAATCAAACACGGTTTGTGCTAGCTCTTTGAAACTTGGCACAATAATGTAGTTCCAAGTTCTATCGCTATGGTTTGTGTGCTATTGAAGTAGCCCCAAGCAGAGACTGACAAGAATCCATTTCATTGAAAGGGGTTGCCAAGCTTCCAAAAAACTGCGAGTTTCCTGAAATCTCAGCAAACATTTTTTCACCCAATCTTGATGATACTTGCAGGTAGTGATCAGTACACGAATCCCACTTGGCTCACCAAATTTCGTTCTTTAGGTTAAACCGTTCCTTTGCAGTAACCGTTTTCATGTTAAGGTTTCACTCTGTTTTCTCCTATATGGATACATGTAGTTGGAACTCTAAATCAAACACGGTTTGTGCTAGCTCTTTGAAACTTGGCACAATAATGTAGTTCCAAGTTCTATCGCTATGGTTTGTGTGCTATTGAAGTAGCCCCAAGCAGAGACTGACGAGAATCCCTTTCATTGAAAGGGGTTGCCAAGCTTCCAAAAATCTACGAGTTTCCTGAAATCTCAGCAAACATTTTTTCACCCAATCTTGATGATACTTCTATTTAAAGATCAGTACACCAATCCCACTTGGCTCACCAAATTTCGTTCTTCTACGTTAAACCGTTCCTTTGCAGTAACCGTTTTCATGTTTAGGTTTCACTCTGATTTCTCCTATATGGATACATGTAGTTGGAACTCTAAATCAAACACGGTTTGTGCTAGCTCTTTGAAACTTGGCACAATAATGTAGTTCCAAGTTCTATCGCTATGGTTTGTGTGCTATTGAAGTAGCCCCAAGCAGAGACTGACGAGAATCCCTTTCATTGAAAGGGGTTGTCAAGCTTCCAAAAAACTACGAGTTTCCTGAAATCTCAGCAAACATTTTTTCACCCAATCTTGATGATACTTCCATTTAATGATCAGTACACGAATCCCACTTGGCTCACCAAATTTCGTTCTTCTAAGTTAAACCGTTCCTTTGCAGTAACCGTTTTCATATTTAGGTTTCACTCTGTTTTCTCCTATATGGATACATGTAGTTGGAACTCTAAATCAAACACGGTTTGTGCTAGCTCTTTGAAACTTGGCACAATAATGTAGTTCCAAGTTCTATCACTATGGTTTGTGTGCTATTGAAGTAGCCCCAATCAGAGACTGACGAGAATCCCTTTCAATGAAAGGGGTTGCCAAGCTTCCAAAAAACTACGAGTTTCCTGAAATCTCAGCAAACATTTTTTCACCCAATCTTGATGATACTTCTATTTAATGATCAGTACACCAATCCCACTTGGCTCACCAAATTTCGTTCTTCTAGGTTAATCCGTTCCTTTGCAGTAACCGTTTTCATATTTAGGTTTCACTCTGTTTTCTCCTATATGGATACATGTAGTTGGAACTCTAAATCAAACACGGTTTGTGCTAGCTCTTTGAAACTTGGCACAATAATGTAGTTCCAAGTTCTATCGCTATGGTTTGTGTGCTATTGAAGTAGCCCCAAGCAGAGACTGACGAGAATCCCTTTCATTGAAAGGCGTTGCCAAGCTTCCAAAAATCTACGAGTTTCCTGAAATCTCAGCAAACATTTTTTCACCCAATCTTGATGATACTTCTATTTAAAGATCAGTACACCAATCCCACTTGGCTCACCAAATTTCGTTCTTCTAGGTTAAACCGTTCCTTTGCAGTAACCGTTTTCATGTTTAGGTTTCACTCTGTTTTCTAATATATGGATACATGTAGTTGGAACTCTAAATCAAACACGGTTTGTGCTAGCTCTTTGAAACTTGGCACAATAATGTAGTTCCAAGTTCTATCGCTATGGTTTGTGTGCTATTGAAGTAGCCCCAAGCAGAGACTGACGAGAATCCCTTTCATTGAAAGGGGTTATCAAGCTTCCAAAAATCTACGAGTTTCCTGAAATCTCAGCAGACATTTTTTCACCCAATCTTGATGATACTTCCATTTAATGATCAGTACACCAATCCCACTTGGCTCACCAAATTTCGTTCTTCTAGGTTAAACCGTTCCTTTGCAGTAACCGTTTTCATGTTTAGGTTTCACTCTGTTTTCTCCTATATGGATACATGTAGTTGGAACTCTAAATCAAACACGGTTTGTGCTAGCTCTTTGAAACTTGGCACAATAATGTAGTTCCAAGTTCTATCACTATGGTTTGTGTGCTATTGAAGTAGCCCCAAGCAGAGACTGACGAGAATCCCTTTCATTGAAAGGCGTTGCCAAGCTTCCAAAAAACTGCGAGTTTCCTGAAATCTCAGCAAACATTTTTTCACTCAATCTTGATGATACTTGCAGGTAGTGATCAGTACACGAATCCCACTTGGCTCACCAAATTTCGTTCTTCTAGGTTAAACCGTTCCTTTGCACTAACCGTTTTCATGTTTAGGTTTCACTCTGTTTTCTCCTATATGGATCCATGTAGTTGGAACTCTAAATCAAACACGGTTTGTGCTAGCTCTTTGAAACTTGGCACAATAATGTAGTTCCAAGTTCTATCGCTATGGTTTGTGTGCTATTGAAGTAGCCCCAAGCAGAGACTGACGAGAATCCCTTTCAATGAAAGGGGATGCCAAGCTTCCAAAAAACTACGAGTTTCCTGAAATCTCAGCAGACATTTTTTCACCCAATCTTGATGATACTTCCATTTAAAGATCAGTACACCAATCCCACTTGGCTCACCAAATTTCGTTCTTCTAGGTTAAACCGTTCCTTTGCAGTAACCGTTTTCATGTTTAGGTTTCACTCTGTTTTCTCCTATATGGATACATGTAGTTGGAACTCTAAATCAAACACGGTTTGTGCTAGCTCTTTGAAACTTGGCACAATAATGTAGTTCCAAGTTCTATCACTATGGTTTGTGTGCTATTGAAGTAGCCCCAAGCAGAGACTGACGAGAATCCCTTTCATTGAAAGGGGTTGCCAAGCTTCCAAAAAACTGGCGAGTTTCCTGAAATCTCAGCAAACATTTTTTCACCCAATCTTTATGATACTTGCAGGTTGTGATCAGTACACGAATCTCATTTGGCTCACTAAATTTCGTTCTTCTAGGTTTTACCGTTCCTTTGCAGTAACCGTTTTCATGTTTAGGTTTCACTCTGTTTTCTCCTATATGGATACATGTAGTTGGAACTCTAAATCAAACACGGTTTGTGCTAGCTCTTTGAAACTTGGCACAATAATGTAGTTCCAAGTTCTATCGCTATGGTTTGTGTGCTATTGAAGTAGCCCCAAGCAGAGACTGACGAGAATCCCTTTCATTGAAAGGGGTTTGCCAAGCTTCCAAAAAACTACGAGTTTCCTGAAATCTCAGCAAACATTTTTTCACCCAATCTTGATGATACTTCCATTTAATGATCAGTACACCAATCCCACTTGGCTCACCAAATTTCGTTCTTCTAGGTTAAACCGTTCCTTTGCAGTAACCGTTTTCATGTTTAGGTTTCACTCTGTTTTCTCCTATATGGATACATGTAGTTGGAACTCTAAATCAAACACGGTTTGTGCTAGCTCTTTGAAACTTGGCACAATAATGTAGTTCCAAGTTCTATCGCTATGGTTTGTGTGCTATTGAAGTAGCCCCAAGCAGAGACTGACGAGAATCCCTTTCAGAGAAAGGGGTTGCCAGGCTTCAAAAAACTCCGAGTTTCCTGAAATCTCAGCAGACATTTTTTCACCCAATCTTGATGAAACTTCCATTTAATGATCAGTACACCAATCCCACTTGGCTCACCAAATTTGGTTCTTCTAGGTTAAACCGTTCCTTTGCAGTAATCGTTTTCAGATTTAGGTTTCACTCTGTTTTCTCCTATATAGATACATGTAGTTGGAACTCTAAATCAAACACGGTTTGTGCTAGCTCTTTGAAACTTGGCACAATAATATAGTTCCAAGTTCTATCGCTATGGTTTGTGTGCTATTGAAGTAGCCCCAAGCAGAGAATGACGAGAATCCCTTTCATTGAAAGGGGTTGCCAAGCTTCCAAAAAACTACGAGTTTCCTGAAATCTCAGCAAACATTTTTTCACCCAATCTTGATGATACTTCCATTTAATGATCAGTACACCAATCCCACTTGGCACACCAAATTTCGTTCTTCTAGGTTAAACCGTTCCTTTGCAGTAACCGTTTTCATGTTTAGGTTTCACTCTGTTTTCTCCTATATGGATACATGTAGTTGGAACTCTAAATCAAACACGGTTTGTGCTAGCTCTTTGAAACTTGGCACAATAATGTAGTTCCAAGTTCTATCGCTATGGTTTGTGTGCTATTGAAGTAGCCCCAAGCAGAGACTGACGAGAATCCCTTTCATTGAAAGGGGTTGCCAAGCTTCCAAAAAACTACGAGTTTCCTGAAATATCAGCAAACATTTTTTCACCAAATCTTGATGATACTTCCATTTAATGATCAGTACACGAATCCCACTTGGCTCACCAAATTTCGTTCTTCTAAGTTAAACCGTTCCTTTGCAGTAACCGTTTTCATATTTAGGTTTCACTCTGTTTTCTCCTATATGGATACATGTAGTTGGAACTCTAAATCAAACACGGTTTGTGCTAGCTCTTTGAAACTTGGCACAATAATGTAGTTCCAAGTTCTATCGCTATGGTTTGTGTGCTATTGAAGTAGCCCCAATCAGAGACTGACGAGAATCCCTTTCAATGAAAGGGGTTGCCAAGCTTCCAAAAAACTACGAGTTTCCTGTAATCTCAGCAAACATTTTTTCACCCAATCTTGATGATACTTCTATTTAATGATCAGTACACCAATCCCACTTGGCTCACCAAATTTCGTTCTTCTAGGTTAAACCGTTCCTTTGCAGTAACCGTTTTCATATTTAGGTTTCACTCTGTTTTCTCCTATATGGATACATGTAGTTGGAACTCTAAATCAAACACGGTTTGTGCTAGCTCTTTGAAACTTGGCACAATAATGTAGTTCCAAGTTCTATCGCTATGGTTTGTGTGCTATTGAAGTAGCCCCAAGCAGAGACTGACGAGAATCCCTTTCATTGAAAGGCGTTGCCAAGCTTCCAAAAATCTACGAGTTTCCTGAAATCTCAGCAAACATTTTTTCACCCAATCTTGATGATACTTCTATTTAAAGATCAGTACACCAATCCCACTTGGCTCACCAAATTTCGTTCTTCTAGGTTAAACCGTTCCTTTGCAGTAACCGTTTTCATGTTTAGGTTTCACTCTGTTTTCTCCTATATGGATACATGTAGTTGGAACTCTAAATCAAACACGGTTTGTGCTAGCTCTTTGAAACTTGGCACAATAATGTAGTTCCAAGTTCTATCGCTATGGTTTGTGTGCTATTGAAGTAGCCCCAAGCAGAGACTGACGAGAATCCCTTTCATTGAAAGGGGTTATCAAGCTTCCAAAAATCTACGAGTTTCCTGAAATCTCAGCAGACATTTTTTCACCCAATCTTGATGATACTTCCATTTAATGATCAGTACACCAATCCCACTTGGCTCACCAAATTTCGTTCTTCTAGGTTAAACCGTTCCTTTGCAGTAACCGTTTTCATGTTTAGGTTTCACTCTGTTTTCTCCTATATGGATACATGTAGTTGGAACTCTAAATCAAACACGGTTTGTGCTAGCTCTTTGAAACTTGGCACAATAATGTAGTTCCAAGTTCTATCACTATGGTTTGTGTGCTATTGAAGTAGCCCCAAGCAGAGACTGACAAGAATCCCTTTCATTGAAAGGGGTTGCCAAGCTTCCAAAAAACTGCGAGTTTCCTGAAATCTCAGCAAACATTTTTTCACTCAATCTGATGATACTTGCAGGTAGTGATCAGTACACGAATCCCACTTGGCTCACCAAATTTCGTTCTTCTAGGTTAAACCGTTCCTTTGCACTAACCGTTTTCATGTTTAGGTTTCACTCTGTTTTCTCCTATATGGATCCATGTAGTTGGAACTCTAAATCAAACACGGTTTGTGCTAGCTCTTTGAAACTTTTCACAATAATGTAGTTCCAAGTTCTATCGCTATGGTTTGTGTGCTATTGAAGTAGCCCCAAGCAGAGACTGACGAGAATCCCTTTCAATGAAAGGGGATGCCAAGCTTCCAAAAAACTACGAGTTTCCTGAAATCTCAGCAGACATTTTTTCACCCAATCTTGATGATACTTCCATTTAAAGATCAGTACACCAATCCCACTTGGCTCACCAAATTTCGTTCTTCTAGGTTAAACCGTTCCTTTGCAGTAACCGTTTTCATGTTTAGGTTTCACTCTGTTTTCTCCTATATGGATACATGTAGTTGGAACTCTAAATCAAACACGGTTTGTGCTAGCTCTTTGAAACTTGGCACAATAATGTAGTTCCAAGTTCTATCGCTATGGTTTGTGTGCTATTGAAGTAGCCCCAAGCAGAGACTGACGAGAATCCCTTTCATTGAAAGTGGTTGCCAAGCTTCGAAAAAACTGCGAGTTTCCTGAAATCTCAGCAAACATTTTTTCACCCAATCTTTATGATTCTTGCAGGTTGTGATCAGTACACGAATCTCACTTGGCTCACTAAATTTCGTTCTTCTAGGTTTAACCGTTCCTTTGCAGTAACCGTTTTCATGTTTAGGTTTCACTCTGTTTTCTCCTATATGGATACATGTAGTTGGAACTCTAAATCAAACACGGTTTGTGCTAGCTCTTTGAAACTTGGCACAATAATGTAGTTCCAAGTTCTATCGCTATGGTTTGTGTGCTATTGAAGTAGCCCCAAGCAGAGACTGACGAGAATCCCTTTCATTGAAAGGGGTTGCCAAGCTTCCAAAAAACTACGAGTTTCCTGAAATCTCAGCAGACATTTTTTCACCCAATCTTGATGATACTTCCATTTAATGATCAGTACACCAATCCCACTTGGCTCACCAAATTTCGTTCTTCTAGGTTAAACCGTTCCTTTGCAGTAATCGTTTTCATATTTAGGTTTCACTCTGTTTTCTCCTATATAGATACATGTAGTTGGAACTCTAAATCAAACACGATTTGTGCTAGCTCTTAGAAACTTGGCACAATAATATAGTTCCAAGTTCTATCGCTATGGTTTGTGTGCTATTGAAGTAGCCCCAAGCAGAGAATGACGAGAATCCCTTTCATTGAAAGGGGTTGCCAAGCTTCCAAAAAACTACGAGTTTCCTGAAATCTCAGCAAACATTTTTTCACCCAATCTTGATGATACTTCCATTTAATGATCAGTACACCAATCCCACTTGGCCCACCAAATTTCGTTCTTCTAGGTTAAACCGTTCCTTTGCAGTAACCGTTTTCATGTTTAGGTTTCACTCTGTTTTCTCCTATATGGATACATGTAGTTGTAACTCTAAATCAAACACGGTTTGTGCTAGCTCTTTGAAACTTGGCACAATAATGTAGTTCCAAGTTCTATCGCTATGGTTTGTGTGCTATTGAAGTAGCCCCAAGCAGAGACTGACGAGAATCCCTTTCATTGAAAGGGGTTGCCAAGCTTCCAAAAAACTACGAGTTTCCTGAAATCTCAGCAAACATTTTTTCACCAATCTTGATGATTCTTCCATTTAATGATCAGTACACGAATCCCACTTGGCTCACCAAATTTCGTTCTTCTAAGTTAAACCGTTCCTTTGCAGTAACCGTTTTCATATTTAGGTTTCACTCTGTTTTCTCCTATATGGATACATGTAGTTGGAACTCTAAATCAAACACGATTTGTGCTAGCTCTTTGAAACTTGGCACAATAATGTAGTTCCAAGTTCTATGGCTATGGTTTGTGTGCTATTGAAGTAGCCCCAAGCAGAGACTGACGAGAATCCCATTCATTGAAAGGGGTTATCAAGCTTCCAAAAAACTACGAGTTTCCTGAAATCTCAGCTAACATTTTTTAACCCAATCTTGATGATACTTCCATTTAATGATCAGTACACCAATCCCACTTGGCTCACCAAATTTCGTTCTTCTAGGTTAAACCGTTCCTTTGCAGTAATCATTTTCATATTTAGGTTTCACTCTGTTTTCTCCTATATTGATACATGTAGTTGGAACTCTAAATCAAACACGGTTTGTGCTACCTCTTTGAAACTTAGCACAATAATGTAGTTTCAAGTTCTATCGCTAGGGTTTGTGTGCTATTGAAGTAGCCCCAACCAGAGACTGCCGAGAATCCCTTTCATTGAAAGGGGTTGCCAAGCTTCCAAAAAACTATGAGTTTCCATAAATCTCAGCAAACATTTTTTCACCCAATATTGATGATACTTCCATTTAATGATCAGTACACCAATCCCACTTGGCTCACCAAATTTCGTTCTTCTAGGTTAAACCGTTCCTTTGCAGTAACCGTTTTCATGTTTAGGTTTCACTCTGTTTTCTCCTATATGGATACATGTAGTTGGAACTCTAAATCAAACACGATTTGTGCTAGCTCTTTGAAACTTGGCACAATAATGTAGTTCCAAGTTCTATGGCTACGGTTTGTGTGCTATTGAAGTAGCCCCAAGCAGAGACTGACGAGAATCCCTTTCATTGAAAGGGGTTATCAAGCTTCCAAAAAACTACGAGTTTCCTGAAATCTCAGCTAACATTTTTTAACCCAATCTTGATGATACTTCCATTTAATGATCAGTACACCAATCCCACTTGGCTCACCAAATTTCGTTCTTCTAGGTTAAACCGTTCCTTTGCAGTAATCGTTTTCATATTTAGGTTTCACTCTGTTTTCTCCTATATAGATACATGTAGTTGGAACTCTAAATCAAACACGGTTTGTGCTACCTCTTTGAAACTTGGCACAATAATGTAGTTTCAAGTTCTATCGCTAGGGTTTGTGTGCTATTGAAGTAGCCCCAACCAGAGACTGCCGAGAATCCCTTTCATTGAAAGGCGTTGCCAAGCTTCCAAAAATCTACGAGTTTCCTGAAATCTCAGCAAACATTTTTTCACCCAATCTTGATGATACTTCTATTTAAAGATCAGTACACCAATCCCACTTGGCTCACCAAATTTCGTTCTTCTACGTTAAACCGTTCCTTTGCAGTAACCGTTTTCATGTTTAGGTTTCACTCTGTTTTCTCCTATATGGATACATGTAGTTGCAACTCTAAATCAAACACGGTTTGTGCTAGCTCTTTGAAACTTGGCACAATAATGTAGTTCCAAGTTCTATCGCTATGGTTTGTGTGCTATTGAAGTAGCCCCAAGCAGAGACTGACGAGAATCCCTTTCATTGAAAGGGGTTGCCAAGCTTCCAAAAAACTACGAGTTTCCTGAAATCTCAGCAAACATTTTTTCACCCAATCATGATGATACTTCCATTTAATGATTAGTACACCAATCCCACTTGGCTCACCAAATTTCGTTCTTCTAGGTTAAACCGTTCCTTTGCAGTAACCGTTTTCATGTTTAGGTTTCACTCTGTTTTCTCCTATATGGATACATGTAGTTGGAACTCTAAATCAAACACGGTTTGTGCTAGCTCTTTGAAAATTGGCACAATAATGTAGTTCCAAGTTCTATCGCTATGGTTTGTGTGCTATTGAAGTAGCCCCAAGCAGAGACTGACGAGAATCCCTTTCATAGAAAGGGGTTGCCAGGCTTCAAAAAACTGCGAGTTTCCTGAAATCTCAGCAGACATTTTTTCACCCAATCTTGATGATACTTCCATTTAATGATCAGTACACCAATCCCACTTGGCTCACCAAATTTCGTTCTTCTAGGTTAAACCGTTCCTTTGCAGTAACCGTTTTCATGTTTAGGTTTCACTCTGTTTTCTCCTATATAGATACATGTAGTTGGAACTCTAAATCAAACACGATTTGTGCTAGCTCTTTGAAACTTGGCACAATAATATAGTTCCAAGTTCTATCGCTATGGTTTGTGTGCTATTGAAGTAGCCCCAAGCAGAGAATGACGAGAATCCCTTTCATTGACAGGGGTTGCCAAGCTTCCAAAAAACTACGAGTTTCCTGAAATCTCAGCAAACATTTTTTAACCCAATCTTGATGATACTTCCATTTAATGATCAGTACACCAATCCCACTTGGCTCACCAAATTTCGTTCTTCTAGGTTAAACCGTTCCTTTGCAGTAACCGTTTTCATGTTTAGGTTTCACTCTGTTTTCTCCTATATGGATACATGTAGTTGGAACTCTAAATCAAACACGGTTTGTGCTAGCTCTTTGAAACTTGGCACAATAATATAGTTCCAAGTTCTATCCCTAGGGTTTGTGTGCTATTGAAGTAGCCCCAAGCAGAGACTGACGAGAATCCCTTTCATTGAAAGGGGTTGCCAAGCTTCCAAAAAACTACGAGTTTCCTGAAATCTCAGCAAACATTTTTTCACCCAATCTTGATGATACTTCCATTTAATGATCAGTACACCAATCCCACTTGGCTCACCAAATTTCGTTCTTCTAGGTTAAAACGTTCCTTTGCAGTAACCGTTTTCATGTTTAGGTTTCACTCTGTTTTCTCCTATATAGATACGTGTAGTTGGAACTCTAAATCAAACACGGTTTGTGCTACCTCTTTGAAACTTGGCACAATAATGTAGTTCCAAGTTCTATCGCTATGGTTTGTGTGCTATTGAAGTAGCCCCAAGCAGAGACTGACGAGAATCCCTTTCATTGAAAGGGGTTGCCAAGCTTCCAAAAAACTGCGAGTTTCCTGAAATCTCAGCAAACATTTTTTCACCCAATCTTGATGATACTTCTATTTAATGATCAGTACACCAATCCCTCTTGGCTCACCAAATTTCGTTCTTCTAGGTTAAACCGTTCGTTTCCAGTAACCGTTTTCATGTTTAGGTTTCACTCTGTTTTCTCCTATATGGATACATGTAGTTGCAACTCTAAATCAAACACCGTTTGTGCTAGCTCTTTGAAACTTGGCACAATAATGTAGTTCCACGTTCTATCGCTAGGGTTTGTGTGCTATTGAAGTAGCCCCACGCAGAGACTGACAAGAATCCCTTTCATAGAAAGGGGTTGCCAGGCTTCAAAAAACTGCGAGTTTCCTGAAATCTCAGCAGACATTTTTTCACCCAATCTTGATGATACTTCCATTTAATGATCAGTACACCAATCCCACTTGGCTCACCAAATTTCGTTCTTATAGGTTAAACCGTTCCTTTGCAGTAATCGTTTTCATATTTAGGTTTCACTCTGTTTTCTCCTATATAGATACATGTAGTTGGAACTCTAAATCAAACACGGTTTGTGCTAGCTCTTTGAAACTTGGCACAATAATGTAGTTCCAAGTTCTATCACTATGGTTTGTGTGCTATTGAAGTAGCCCCAAGCAGAGACTGACAAGAATCCCTTTCATTGAAAGGGGTTGCCAAGCTTCCAAAAAACTGCGAGTTTCCTGAAATCTCAGCAAACATTTTTTCACTCAATCTGATGATACTTGCAGGTAGTGATCAGTACACGAATCCCACTTGGCTCACCAAATTTCGTTCTTCTAGGTTAAACCGTTCCTTTGCACTAACCGTTTTCATGTTTAGGTTTCACTCTGTTTTCTCCTATATGGATCCATGTAGTTGGAACTCTAAATCAAACACGGTTTGTGCTAGCTCTTTGAAACTTTTCACAATAATGTAGTTCCAAGTTCTATCGCTATGGTTTGTGTGCTATTGAAGTAGCCCCAAGCAGAGACTGACGAGAATCCCTTTCAATGAAAGGGGATGCCAAGCTTCCAAAAAACTACGAGTTTCCTGAAATCTCAGCAAACATTTTTTCACCCAATCTTGATGATACTTCCATTTAATGATCAGTACACCATTCCCACTTGGCTCACCAAATTTCGTTCTTCTAGGTTAAACCGTTCCTTTGCAGTAACCGTTTTCATGTTTAGGTTTCACTCTGTTTTCTCCTATATGGATACATGTAGTTGGAACTCTAAATCAAACACGGTTTGTGCTAGCTCTTTGAAACTTGGCACAATAATGTAGTTCCAAGTTCTATCGCTATGGTTTGTGTGCTATTGAAGTAGCCCCAAGCAGAGACTGACGAGAATCCCTTTCATTGAAAGTGGTTGCCAAGCTTCGAAAAAACTGCGAGTTTCCTGAAATCTCAGCAAACATTTTTTCACCCAATCTTTATGATTCTTGCAGGTTGTGATCAGTACACGAATCTCACTTGGCTCACTAAATTTCGTTCTTCTAGGTTTAACCGTTCCTTTGCAGTAACCGTTTTCATGTTTAGGGTTCACTCTGTTTTCTCCTATATGGATCCATGTAGTTGGAACTCTAAATCAAACACGGTTTGTGCTAGCTCTTT
This sequence comes from Urocitellus parryii, assembly GCF_045843805.1. NCBI lineage: Eukaryota > Metazoa > Chordata > Mammalia > Rodentia > Sciuridae > Urocitellus > Urocitellus parryii. The sequence goes on along the minus strand of NW_027552392.1, from coordinate 39,649 downwards.
GAAACTTGGCACAATAATGTAGTTCCAAGTTCTATCGCTATGGTTTGTGTGCTATTGAAGTAGCCCCAAGCAGAGACTGACGAGAATCCCTTTCAATGAAAGGGGATGCCAAGCTTCCAAAAAACTACGAGTTTCCTGAAATCTCAGCAGACATTTTTTCACCCAATCTTGATGATACTTCCATTTAAAGATCAGTACACCAATCCCACTTGGCTCACCAAATTTCGTTCTTCTAGGTTAAACCGTTCCTTTGCAGTAACCGTTTTCATGTTTAGGTTTCACTCTGTTTTCTCCTATATGGATACATGTAGTTGGAACTCTAAATCAAACACGGTTTGTGCTAGCTCTTTGAAACTTGGCACAATAATGTAGTTCCAAGTTCTATCACTATGGTTTGTGTGCTATTGAAGTAGCCCCAAGCAGAGACTGACGAGAATCCCTTTCATTGAAAGTGGTTGCCAAGCTTCGAAAAAACTGCGAGTTTCCTGAAATCTCAGCAAACATTTTTTCACCCAATCTTTATGATTCTTGCAGGTTGTGATCAGTACACGAATCTCACTTGGCTCACTAAATTTCGTTCTTCTAGGTTTAACCGTTCCTTTGCAGTAACCGTTTTCATGTTTAGGTTTCACTCTGTTTTCTCCTATATGGATACATGTAGTTGGAACTCTAAATCAAACACGGTTTGTGGTAGCTCTTTGAAACTTGGCACAATAATGTAGTTCCAAGTTCTATCGCTATGGTTTGTGTGCTATTGAAGTAGCCCCAAGCAGAGACTGACGAGAATCCCTTTCATTGAAAGGGGTTGCCAAGCTTCCAAAAAACTACGAGTTTCCTGAAATCTCAGCAGACATTTTTTCACCCAATCTTGATGATACTTCCATTTAATGATCAGTACACCAATCCCACTTGGCTCACCAAATTTCGTTCTTCTAGGTTAAACCGTTCCTTTGCAGTAATCGTTTTCATATTTAGGTTTCACTCTGTTTTCTCCTATATAGATACATGTAGTTGGAACTCTAAATCAAACACGATTTGTGCTAGCTCTTAGAAACTTGGCACAATAATATAGTTCCAAGTTCTATCGCTATGGTTTGTGTGCTATTGAAGTAGCCCCAAGCAGAGAATGACGAGAATCCCTTTCATTGAAAGGGGTTGCCAAGCTTCCAAAAAACTACGAGTTTCCTGAAATCTCAGCAAACATTTTTTCACCCAATCTTGATGATACTTCCATTTAATGATCAGTACACCAATCCCACTTGGCACACCAAATTTCGTTCTTCTAGGTTAAACCGTTCCTTTGCAGTAACCGTTTTCATGTTTAGTTTCACTCTGTTTTCTCCTATATGGATACATGTAGTTGGAACTCTAAATCAAACACGGTTTGTGCTAGCTCTTTGAAACTTGGCACAATAATGTAGTTCCAAGTTCTATCGCTATGGTTTGTGTGCTATTGAAGTAGCCCCAAGCAGAGACTGACGAGAATCCCTTTCATTGAAAGGGGTTGCCAAGCTTCCAAAAAACTACGAGTTTCCTGAAATCTCAGCAAACATTTTTTCACCAATCTTGATGATTCTTCCATTTAATGATCAGTACACGAATCCCACTTGGCTCACCAAATTTCGTTCTTCTAAGTTAAACCGTTCCTTTGCAGTAACCGTTTTCATATTTAGGTTTCACTCTGTTTTCTCCTATATGGATACATGTAGTTGGAACTCTAAATCAAACACGATTTGTGCTAGCTCTTTGAAACTTGGCACAATAATGTAGTTCCAAGTTCTATGGCTATGGTTTGTGTGCTATTGAAGTAGCCCCAAGCAGAGACTGACGAGAATCCCATTCATTGAAAGGGGTTATCAAGCTTCCAAAAAACTACGAGTTTCCTGAAATCTCAGCTAACATTTTTTAACCCAATCTTGATGATACTTCCATTTAATGATCAGTACACCAATCCCACTTGGCTCACCAAATTTCGTTCTTCTAGGTTAAACCGTTCCTTTGCAGTAATCGTTTTCATATTTAGGTTTCACTCTGTTTTCTCCTATATTGATACATGTAGTTGGAACTCTAAATCAAACACGGTTTGTGCTACCTCTTTGAAACTTAGCACAATAATGTAGTTTCAAGTTCTATCGCTAGGGTTTGTGTGCTATTGAAGTAGCCCCAACCAGAGACTGCCGAGAATCCCTTTCATTGAAAGGGGTTGCCAAGCTTCCAAAAAACTATGAGTTTCCATAAATCTCAGCAAACATTTTTTCACCCAATATTGATGATACTTCCATTTAATGATCAGTACACCAATCCCACTTGGCTCACCAAATTTCGTTCTTCTAGGTTAAACCGTTCCTTTGCAGTAACCGTTTTCATGTTTAGGTTTCACTCTGTTTTCTCCTATATGGATACATGTAGTTGGAACTCTAAATCAAACACGATTTGTGCTAGCTCTTTGAAACTTGGCACAATAATGTAGTTCCAAGTTCTATGGCTACGGTTTGTGTGCTATTGAAGTAGCCCCAAGCAGAGACTGACGAGAATCCCTTTCATTGAAAGGGGTTATCAAGCTTCCAAAAAACTACGAGTTTCCTGAAATCTCAGCTAACATTTTTTAACCCATCTTGATGATACTTCCATTTAATGATCAGTACACCAATCCCACTTGGCTCACCAAATTTCGTTCTTCTAGGTTAAACCGTTCCTTTGCAGTAATCGTTTTCATATTTAGGTTTCACTCTGTTTTCTCCTATATAGATACATGTAGTTGGAACTCTAAATCAAACACGGTTTGTGCTACCTCTTTGAAACTTGGCACAATAATGTAGTTTCAAGTTCTATCGCTAGGGTTTGTGTGCTATTGAAGTAGCCCCAACCAGAGACTGCCGAGAATCCCTTTCATTGAAAGGCGTTGCCAAGCTTCCAAAAATCTACGAGTTTCCTGAAATCTCAGCAAACATTTTTTCACCCAATCTTGATGATACTTCTATTTAAAGATCAGTACACCAATCCCACTTGGCTCACCAAATTTCGTTCTTCTACGTTAAACCGTTCCTTTGCAGTAACCGTTTTCATGTTTAGGTTTCACTCTGTTTTCTCCTATATGGATACATGTAGTTGCAACTCTAAATCAAACACGGTTTGTGCTAGCTCTTTGAAACTTAGCACAATAATGTAGTTCCAAGTTCTATCGCTATGGTTTGTGTGCTATTGAAGTAGCCCCAAGCAGAGACTGACGAGAATCCTTTCATTGAAAGGGGTTGCCAAGCTTCCAAAAAACTACGAGTTTCCTGAAATCTCAGCAAACATTTTTTCACCCAATCTTGATGATACTTCTATTTAATGATCAGTACACCCATCCCACTTGGCTCACCAAATTTCGTTCTTCTAGGTTAAACCGTTCCTTTGCAGTAACCGTTTTCATGTTTAGGTTTCACTCTTTTTTCTCCTACATGGATACATGTAGTTGGAACTCTAAATCAAACACGGTTTGTGCTAGCTCTTTGAAACTTGGCACAATAATGTAGTTCCAAGTTCCATCGCTATGGTTTGTGTGCTATTGAAGTAGCCCCAAGCAGAGACTGACGAGAATCCCTTACATTGAAAGGGGTTGCCAAGCTTCCAAAAAACTGCGAGTTTCCTGAAATCTCAGCAAACATTTTTTCACCAATCTTTATGATACTTGCAGGTTGTGATCAGTACACGAATCTCACTTGGCTCACTAAATTTCGTTCTTCTAGGTTTAACCGTTCCTTTGCAGTAACCGTTTTCATGTTTAGGTTTCACTCTGTTTTCTCCTATATGGATACATGTAGTTGGAACTCTAAATCAAACACGGTTTGTGGTAGCTCTTTGAAACTTGGCACAATAATGTAGTTCCAAGTTCTATCGCTATGGTTTGTGTGCTATTGAAGTAGCCCCAAGCAGAGACTGACGAGAATCCCTTTCATTGAAAGGGGTTGCCAAGCTTCCAAAAAACTACGAGTTTCCTGAAATCTCAGCAAACATTTTTTCACCCAATCATGATGATACTTCCATTTAATGATCAGTACACCAATCCCACTTGGCTCACCAAATTTCGTTCTTCTAGGTTAAACCGTTCCTTTGCAGTAACCGTTTTCATGTTTAGGTTTCACTCTGTTTTCTCCTATATGGATACATGTAGTTGGAACTCTAAATCAAACACGGTTTGTGCTAGCTCTTTGAAACTTGGCACAATAATGTAGTTCCAAGTTCTATCGCTATGGTTTGTGTGCTATTGAAGTAGCCCCAAGCAGAGACTGACGAGAATCCCTTTCATAGAAAGGGGTTGCCAGGCTTCAAAAAACTGCGAGTTTCCTGAAATCTCAGCAGACATTTTTTCACCCAATCTTGATGATACTTCCATTTAATGATCAGTACACCAATCCCACTTGGCTCACCAAATTTCGTTCTTCTAGGTTAAACCGTTCCTTTGCAGTAACCGTTTTCATGTTTAGGTTTCACTCTGTTTTCTCCTATATAGATACATGTAGTTGGAACTCTAAATCAAACACGATTTGTGCTAGCTCTTTGAAACTTGGCACAATAATATAGTTCCAAGTTCTATCGCTATGGTTTGTGTGCTATTGAAGTAGCCCCAAGCAGAGAATGACGAGAATCCCTTTCATTGACAGGGGTTGCCAAGCTTCCAAAAAACTACGAGTTTCCTGAAATCTCAGCAAACATTTTTTAACCCAATCTTGATGATACTTCCATTTAATGATCAGTACACCAATCCCACTTGGCTCACCAAATTTCGTTCTTCTAGGTTAAACCGTTCCTTTGCAGTAACCGTTTTCATGTTTAGGTTTCACTCTGTTTTCTCCTATATGGATACATGTAGTTGGAACTCTAAATCAAACACGGTTTGTGCTAGCTCTTTGAAACTTGGCACAATAATATAGTTCCAAGTTCTATCCCTAGGGTTTGTGTGCTATTGAAGTAGCCCCAAGCAGAGACTGACAAGAATCCCTTTCATAGAAAGGGGTTGCCAGGCTTCAAAAAACTGCGAGTTTCCTGAAATCTCAGCAGACATTTTTTCACCCAATCTTGATGATACTTCCATTTAATGATCAGTACACCAATCCCACTTGGCTCACCAAATTTCGTTCTTATAGGTTAAACCGTTCCTTTGCAGTAATCGTTTTCATATTTAGGTTTCACTCTGTTTTCTCCTATATAGATACATGTAGTTGGAACTCTAAATCAAACACGGTTTGTGCTAGCTCTTTGAAACTTGGCACAATAATATAGTTCCAAGGTCTATCGCTATGGTTTGTGTGCTATTGAAGTAGCCCCAAGCAGAGAATGACGAGAATCCCTTTCATTGAAAGGGGTTGCCAAGCTTCCAAAAAACTACGAGTTTCCTGAAATCTCAGCAAACATTTTTTCACCCAATCTTGATGATCCTTCCATTTAATGATCAGTACACCAATCCCACTTGGCACACCAAATTTCGTTCTTCTAGGTTAAACCGTTCCTTTGCAGTAACCGTTTCAGGTTTAGGTTTCACTCTGTTTTCTCCTATATGGATACATGTACTTGGAACTCTAAATCAAACACGGTTTGTGCTACCTCTTTGAAACTTGGCACAATAATGTAGTTCCAAGTTCTATCGCTATGGTTGTGTGCTATTGAAGTAGCCCCAAGCAGAGACTGACGAGAATCCTTTCATTGAAAGGGGTTGCCAAGCTTCCAAAAAACTACGAGTTTCCTGAAATATCAGCAAACATTTTTTCACCCAATCTTGATGATACTTCCATTTAATGATCAGTACACTAATCCCACTTGGCTCACCAAATTTCGTTCTTCTAAGTTAAACCGTTCCTTTGCAGTAACCGTTTTCATGTTTAGGTTTCACTCTGTTTTCTCCTATATGGATACATGTAGTTGGAACTCTAAATCAAACACGATTTGTGCTAGCTCTTTGAAACTTGGCACAATAATGTAGTTCCAAGTTCTATCGCTATGGTTTGTGTGCTATTGAAGTAGCCCCAAGCAGAGACTGACGAGAATCCCTTTCATTGAAAGGGGTTGCCAAGCTTCCAAAAAACTGCGAGTTTCCTGAAATCTCAGCAAACATTTTTTCACCCAATCTTTATGATACTTGCAGGTTGTGATCAGTACACGAATCTCACTTGGCTCACTAAATTTCGTTCTTCTAGGTTTAACCGTTCCTTTGCAGTAACCGTTTTCATGTTTAGGTTTCACTCTGATTTCTCCTATATGGATACATGTAGTTGGAAATCTAAATCAAACACGGTTTGTGCTAGCTCTTTGAAACTTGGCACAATAATGTAGTTCCAAGTTCTATCGCTATGGTTTGTGTGCTATTGAAGTAGCCCCAAGCAGAGACTGACGAGAATCCCTTTCATAGAAAGGGGTTGCCAGGCTTCAAAAAACTGCGAGTTTCCTGAAATCTCAGCAGACATTTTTTCACCCAATCTTGATGATACTTCCATTTAATGATCAGTACAACAATCCCACTTGGCTCACCAAATTTCGTTCTTCTAGGTTAAACCGTTCCTTTGCAGTAATCGTTTTCATATTTAGGTTTCACTCTGTTTTCTCCTATATAGATACATGTAGTTGGAACTCTAAATCAAACACGATTTGTGCTAGCTCTTTGAAACTTGGCACAATAATATAGTTCCAAGTTCTATCGCTATGGTTTGTGTGCTATTGAAGTAGCCCCAAGCAGAGAATGACGAGAATCCCTTTCATTGAAAGGGGTTGCCAAGCTTCCAAAAAACTACGAGTTTCCTGAAATCTCAGCAAACATTTTTTCACCCAATCTTGATGATACTTCCATTTAATGATCAGTACACGAATCCCACTTGGCTCACCAAATTTCGTTCTTCTAAGTTAAACCGTTCCTTTGCAGTAACCGTTTTCATATTTAGGTTTCACTCTGTTTTCTCCTATATGGATACATGTAGTTGGAACTCTAAATCAAACACGGTTTGTGCTAGCTCTTTGAAACTTGGCACAATAATGTAGTTCCAAGTTCTATGGCTATGGTTTGTGTGCTATTGAAGTAGCCCCAAGCAGAGACTGACGAGAATCCCTTTCATTGAAAGCGGTTATCAAGCTTCCAAAAAACTACGAGTTTCCTGAAATCTCAGCTAACATTTTTTCACCCAATCTTGATGATACTTGCAGGTAGTGATCAGTACACGAATCCCACTTGGCTCACCAAATTTCGTTCTTCTAGGTTAAACGTTCCTTTGCAGTAATCGTTTTCATATTTAGGTTTCACTCTGTTTTCTCCTATATAGATACATGTAGTTGGAACTCTAAATCAAACACGGTTTGTGCTACCTCTTTGAAACTTGGCACAATAATGTAGTTTCAAGTTCTATCGCTAGGGTTTGTGTGCTATTGAAGTAGCCCCAAGCAGAGACTGCCGAGAATCCCTTTCATTGAAAGGGGTTGCCAAGCTTCCAAAAAACTATGAGTTTCCAGAAATCTCAGCAAACATTTTTTCACCCAATCTTGATGATACTTCCATTTAATGATCAGTACACCAATCCCACTTGGCTCACCAAATTTCGTTCTTCTAGGTTAAACCGTTCCTTTGCAGTAACCGTTTTCATGTTTAGGTTTCACTCTGTTTTCTCCTATATGGATACATGTAGTTGGAACTCTAAATCAAACACGGTTTGTGCTAGCTCTTTGAAACTTGGCACAATAATGTAGTTTTATGATCTATCGCTAGGGTTTGTGTGCTATTGAAGTAGCCCCAAGCAGAGACTGACGAGAATCCCTTTCATTGAAAGGGGTTGCCAAGCTTCCAAAAACTATGAGTTTCCAGAAATCTCAGCAAACATTTTTTCACCCAATCTTGATGATACTTCCATTTAATGATCAGTTCACCAATCCCACTTGGCTCACCAAATTTTGTTCTTCTAGGTTAAACCGTTCCTTTGCAGTAACCGTTTTCATGTTTAGGTTTCACTCTGTTTTCTCCTATATGGATACATGTAGTTGGAACTCTAAATCAAACACGGTTTGTGCTAGCTCTTTGAAACTTGGCACAATAATGTAGTTCCAAGTTCTATCGCTATGGTTGTGTGCTATTGAAGTAGCCCCAAGCAGAGACCGACGAGAATCCCTTTCATTGAAAGGGGTTGCCAAGCTTCCAAAAAACTACGAGTTTCCTGAAATCTCAGCAAACATTTTTTCACCCAATCTTGATGATACTTCCATTTAATGATCAGTACACGAATCCCACTTGGCTCACCAAATTTCGTTCTTCTAAGTTAAACCGTTCCTTTGCAGTAACCGTTTTCATATTTAGGTTTCACTCTGTTTTCTCCTATATGGATACATGTAGTTGGAACTCTAAATCAAACACGGTTTGTGCTAGCTCTTTGAAACTTGGCACAATAATGTAGTTTCCAAGTTCTATCGCTATGGTTTGTGTGCTATTGAAGTAGCCCCAATCAGAGACTGACGAGATCCCTTTCAATGAAAGGGGTTGCCAAGCTTCCAAAAAACTACGAGTTTCCTGAAATCTCAGCAAACATTTTTTCACCCAATCTTGATGATACCTTCTATTTAATGATCAGTACACCAATCTCACTTGGCTCACCAAATTTCGTTCTTCTAGGTTAAACCGTTCCTTTGCAGTAACCGTTTTTGTTTAGGTTTCACTCTGTTTTCTCCTATATGGATACATGTAGTTGGAACTCTAAATCAAACACGGTTTGTGCTAGCTCTTTGAAACTTGGCACAATAATGTAGTTCCAAGTTCTATCGCTATGGTTTGTGTGCTATTGAAGTAGCCCCAAGCAGAGACTGACGAGAATCCCTTTCAATGAAAGGGGTTGCCAAGATTCCAAAAAACTACGAGTTTCCTGAAATCTCAGCAGATATTTTTTCACCCAATCTTGATGATACTTCCATTTAAAGATCAGTACACCAATCCCACTTGCCTCACCAAATTTCGTTCTTCTAATTTAAACCGTTCCTTTGCAGTAACCGTTTTCATGTTTAGGTTTCACTCTGTTTTCTCCTATATGGATACATGTAGTTGGAACTCTAAATCAAACACGGTTTGTGCTAGCTCTTTGAAAATTGGCACAATAATGTAGTTCCAAGTTCTATCGCTATGGTTTGTGTGCTATTGAAGTAGCCCCAAGCAGAGACTGACAAGAATCCCTTTCATTGAAAGGGGTTGCCAAGCTTCCAAAAAACTGCGAGTTTCCTGAAATATCAGCAAACATTTTTTCACTCAATCTTGATGATACTTGCAGGTAGTGATCAGTACACGAATCCCACTTGGCTCACCAAATTTCGTTCTTCTAGGTTAAACCGTTCCTTTGCAGTAACCGTTTTCATGTTTAGGTTTCACTCTGTTTTCTCCTATATGGATACATGTAGTTGGAACTCTAAATCAAACACGGTTTGTGCTAGCTCTTTGAAACTTGGCACAATAATGTAGTTCCAAGTTCTATCGCTATGGTTTGTGTGCTATTGAAGTAGCCCCAAGCAGAGACTGACGAGAATCCCTTTCATTGAAAGGGGTTGCCAAGCTTCCAAAAAACTACGAGTTTCCTGAAATCTCAGCAAACATTTTTTCACCCAATCTTGATGATACTTCTATTTAAAGATCAGTACACCAATCCCACTTGGCTCACCAAATTTCGTTCTTCTAGGTTAAACCGTTCCTTTGCAGTAACCGTTTTCATGTTTAGGTTTAACTCTGTTTTCTCCTACATGGATACATGTAGTTGGAACGTTGGAACTCTAAATCAAACACGGTTTGTGCTAGCTCTTTGAAACTTGGCACAATAATGTAGTTCCAAGTTCTATCGCTATGGTTTGTGTGCTATTGAAGTAGCCCCAAGCAGAGACTGACGAGAATCCTTTCATTGAAAGGGGTTGCCAAGCTTCCAAAAAAACTACGAGTTTCCTGAAATCTCAGCAAACATTTTTTCACCCAATCTTGATGATACTTCTATTTAATGATCAGTACACCCATCCCACTTGGCTCACCAAATTTCGTTCTTCTAGGTTAAACCGTTCCTTTGCAGTAACCGTTTTCATGTTTAGGTTTCACTCTGTTTTCTCCTATATGGATACATGTAGTTGGAACTCTAAATCAAACACGGTTTGTGCTAGCTCTTTGAAACTTGGCACAATAATGTAGTTCCAAGTTCCATCGCTATGGTTTGTGTGCTATTGAAGTAGCCCCAAGCAGAGACTGACGAGAATCCCTTTCATTGAAAGGGGTTGCCAAGCTTCCAAAAAACTGCGAGTTTCCTGAAATCTCAGCAAACATTTTTTCACCCAATCTTTATGATACTTGCAGGTGGTGATCAGTATACGAATCTCACTTGGCTCACTAAATTTCGTTCTTCTAGGTTTAACCGTTCCTTTGCAGTAACCGTTTTCATGTTTAGGTTTCACTCTGTTTTCTCCTATATGGATACATGTAGTTGGAACTCTAAATCAAACACGGTTTGTGCTAGCTCTTTGAAACTTGGCACAATAATGTAGTTCCACGTTCTATCGCTAGGGTTTGTGTGCTATTGAAGTAGCCCCACGCAGAGACTGACAAGAATCCCTTTCATAGAAAGGGGTTGCCAGGCTTCAAAAAACTGCGAGTTTCCTGAAATCTCAGCAGACATTTTTTCACCCAATCTTGATGATACTTCTATTTAAAGATCAGTACACCAATCCCACTTGGCTCACCAAATTTCGTTCTTCTAGGTTAAACCGTTCCTTTGCAGTAACCGTTTTCATGTTTAGGTTTCACTCTGTTTTCTCCTATATGGATACATGTAGTTGGAACTCTAAATCAAACACGGTTTGTGCTAGCTCTTTGAAACTTGGCACAATAATGTAGTTCCACGTTCTATCGCTAGGGTTTGTGTGCTATTGAAGTAGCCCCACGCAGAGACTGACAAGAATCCCTTTCATAGAAAGGGGTTGCCAGGCTTCAAAAAACTGCGAGTTTCCTGAAATCTCAGCAGACATTTTTTCACCCAATCTTGATGATACTTCCATTTAATGATCAGTACACCAATCCCACTTGGCTCACCAAATTTCGTTCTTATAGGTTAAACCGTTCCTTTGCAGTAATCGTTTTCATATTTAGGTTTCACTCTGTTTTCTCCATACATAGAACATGTAGTAGGAACTCTAAATCAAACACGGTTTGTGCTAGCTCTTTGAAACTTGGCACAATAATATAGTTCCAAGTTCTATCTCTATGGTTTGTGTGCTATTGAAGTAGCCCCAAGCAGAGAATGACGAGAATCCCTTTCATTGAAAGGGTTTGCCAAGCTTCCAAAAAACTACGAGTTTCCTGAAATCTCAGCAAACATTTTTTCACCCAATCTTGATGATCCTTCCATTTAATGATCAGTACACCAATCCCACTTGGCACACCAAATTTCGTTCTTCTAGGTTAAACCGTTCCTTTGCAGTAACCGTTTTCATGTTTAGGTTTCACGCTGTTTTCTCCTATATGGATACATGTACTTGGAACTCTAAATCAAACACGGTTTGTGCTACCTCTTTGAAACTTGGCACAATAATGTAGTTCCAAGTTCTATCGCTATGGTTTGTGTGCTATTGAAGTAGCCCCATGCAGAGACTGACGAGAATCCCTTTCATTGAAAGGGGTTGCCAAGCTTCCAAAAAACTACGAGTTTCCTGAAATATCAGCAAACATTTTTTCACCCAATCTTGATGATACTTCCATTTAATGATCAGTACACTAATCCCACTTGGCTCACCAAATTTCGTTCTTCTAAGTTAAACCGTTCCTTTGCAGTAACCGTTTTCATGTTTAGGTTTCACTCTGTTTTCTCCTATATGGATACATGTAGTTGGAACTCTAAATCAAACACGATTTGTGCTAGCTCTTTGAAACTTGGCACAATAATGTAGTTCCTAGTTCTATGGCTATGGTTTGTGTGTTATTGAAGTAGCCCCAAGCAGAGACTGTCGAGAATCCCTTTCATTGAAAGGGGTTATCAAGCTTCCAAAAAACTACGAGTTTCCTGAAATCTCAGCAAACATTTTTTCACCCAATCTTGATGATACTTGCAGGTAGTGATCAGTACTCGAATCCCACTTGCCTCACCAAATTTCGTTCTTCTAGGTTAAACCGTTCCTTTGCAGTAACCGTTTTCATGTTTAGGTTTCACTCTGTTTTCTCCTATATGGATACATGTAGTTGGAACTCTAAATCAAACACGGTTTGTGCTAGCTCTTTGAAACTTGGCACAATAATGTAGTTCCAAGTTCTATCCCTAGGGTTTGTGTGCTATTGAAGTAGCCCCAAGCAGAGACTGACGAGAATCCCTTTCATTGAAAGGGGTTGCCAAGCTTCCAAAAAACTACGAGTTTCCTGAAATCTCAGCAAACATTTTTTCACCCAATCTTGATGATACTTCCATTTAATGATCAGTACACCAATCCCACTTTTGTCACCAAATTTCGTTCTTCTAGGTTAAAACGTTCCTTTGCAGTAACCGTTTTCATGTTTAGGTTTCACTCTGTTTTCTCCTATATAGATACGTGTAGTTGGAACTCTAAATCAAACACGGTTTGTGCTAGCTCTTTGAAACTTGGCACAATAATGTAGTTCCAAGTTCTATCGCTATGGTTTGTGTGCTATTGAAGTAGCCCCAAGCAGAGACTGACGAGAATCCCTTTCATTGAAAGGGGTTGCCAAGCTTCCAAAAAACTGCGAGTTTCCTGAAATCTCAGCACACATTTTTTCACCCAAACTTGATGATACTTGCAGGTAGTGATCAGTACACGAATCCCAATTGGCTCACCAAATTTTGTTCTTCTAGGTTAAACCGTTCCTTTGCAGTAACCGTTTTCATGTTTAGGTTTCACTCTGATTTCTCCTATATGGATACATGTAGTTGGAACTCTAAATCAAACACGGTTTGTGCTAGCTCTTTGAAACTTGGCACAATAATGTAGTTTCAAGTTCTATCGCTAGGGTTTGTGTGCTATTGAAGTAGCCCCAAGCAGAGACTGAGGAGAATCCCTTTCATTGAAAGGGGTTGCCAAGCTTCCAAAAAACTACGAGTTTACAGAAATCTCAGCAAATATTTTTTCACCCAATCTTGATGATACTTCCATTTAATGATCAGTACACCAATCCCACTTGGCTCACCAAATTTCGTTTTTCTATGTTAAACCGTTCGTTTGCAGTAACCGTTTTCATGTTTAGGTTTCACTCTGTTTTCTCCTATATGGATACATGTAGTTGGAACTCTAACTCAAACACGGTTTGTGCTAGCTCTTTGAAACTTGGCACAATAATGTAGTTCCAAGTTCTATCGCTAAGGTTTGTGTGCTATTGAAGTAGGCCCAAGCAGAGACTGACGAGAATCCCTTTCATTGAATGGGGTTGCCAGGCTTCCAAAAAATTGCGAGTTTCCTGAAATCTCAGCAAACATTTTTTCACCCAATCTTGATGATACTTCCATTTAATGAACAGTACACCAATCCCACTTGGCTCACCAAATTTCGTTCTTCTAGTTTAAACCGTTCCTTTGCAGTAATCGTTTTCATATTTAGGTTTCACTCTGTTTTCTCCTATATAGATACATGTAGTTGAAACTCTAAATCAAACACGGTTTGTGCTAGCTCTTTGAAACTTGGCACAATAATGTAGTTCCAAGTTCTATTGCTACGGTTTGTGTGCTATTGAAGTAGCCCCAAGCAGAGACTGACGAGAATCCCTTTCATTGAAAGGGGTTGCCAAGCTTCCAAAAAACTACGAGTTTCCTGAAATATCAGCAAACATTTTTTCACCCAATCTTGATGATACTTCCATTTAATGATCAGTACACGAATCCCACTTGGCTCACCAAATTTCGTTCTTCTAGGTTAAACCGTTCCTTTGCAGTAACCGTTTTCATGTTTAGGTTTCACTCTGTTTTCTCCTATATGGATACATGTAGTTGGAACTCCAAATCAAACACGGTTTGTGCTAGCTCTTTGAAACTTGGCACAATATGTAGTTCCAAGTTCTATCGCTATGGTTTGTGTGCTATTGAAGTAGCCCCAAGCAGAGACTGACGAGAATCCCTTTCATTGAAAGGGGTTGCCAAGCTTCCAAAAAACTACGAGTTTCCTGAAATCTCAGCAAACATTTTTTCACCCAATCTTGATGATACTTCTATTTAATAATCAGTACACCAATCCCACTTGGCTCACCAAATTTCGTTCTTCTAGGTTAAACCGTTCCTTTGCAGTAACCGTTTTCATGTTTAGGTTTCACTCTGTTTTCTCCTATATGGATACATGTAGTTGGAACTCTAAATCAAACACGGTTTGTGCTAGCTCTTTGAAACTTGGCACAATAATGTAGTTCCAAGTTCTATCGCTAAGGTTTGTGTGCTATTGAAGTAGCCCCTAGCAGAGACTGAAGAGAATCCCTTTCATAGAATGGTGTTGCCAGGCTTCCAAAAAACTGCGAGTTTCCTGAAATCTCAGCAAACATTTTTTCACCCAGTCTTGATGATACTTCCATTTAATGATCAGTACACCAATCCCACTTGGCTCACCAAATTTCGTTCTTCTAGGTTAAACCGTTCCTTTGCAGTAACCGTTTTCATGTTTAGGTTTCACTCTGTTTTCTCCTATATGGATACATGTAGTTGGAACTCTAAATCAAACACGGTTTGTGCTAGCTCTTTGAAACTTGACACAATAATGTAGTTCCAAGTTCTATCGCTATGGTTTGTGTGCTATTGAAGTAGCCCCAAGCAGAGACTGACGAGAATCCCATTCATTGAAAGGCGTTGCCAAGCTTCCAAAAATCTACGAGTTTCCTGAAATCTCAGCAAACATTTTTTCACCCAATCTTGATGATACTTCTATTTAAAGATCAGTACACCAATCCAACTTGGCTCACCAAATTTCGTTCTTCTAGGTTAAACCGTTCCTTTGCAGTAACCGTTTTCATGTTTAGGTTTCACTGTGTTTTCTCCTATATGGATACATGTAGTTGGAACTCTAAATCAAACACGGTTTTTGCTAGCTCTTTGAAACTTGGCACAATAATGTAGTTCCAAGTTCTATCGCTATGGTTTGTGTGCTATTGAAGTAGCCCCAAGCAGAGACTGACGAGAATCAATTTCATTGAAAGGGGTTGGAGGCTTCCAAAAAACTGCGAGTTTCCTGAAATCTCAGCAAACATTTTTTCAACCAGTCTTGATGATACTTGCAGGTAGTGATCAGTACACGAATCCCACTTGGCTCACCAAATTTCGTTCTTCTAGGTTAAACCGTTCCTTTGCAGTAACCGTTTTCATATTTAGGTTTCACTCTGTTTTCTCCTATATGGATACATGTAGTTGGAACTCTAAATCAAACACGGTTTGTGCTAGCTCTTTGAAACTTGGCACAATAATGTAGTTCCAAGTTCCATCGCTATGGTTTGTGTGCTATTGAAGTAGCCCCAAGCAGAGACTGACGAGAATCCCTTTCATTGAAAGGGGTTATCAAGCTTCCAAAAAACTACGAGTTTCCTGAAATCTCAGCTAACATTTTTTAACCCAATCTTGATGATACTTCCATTTAATGATCAGTACACCAATCCCACTTGG
This sequence comes from Urocitellus parryii, assembly GCF_045843805.1. NCBI lineage: Eukaryota > Metazoa > Chordata > Mammalia > Rodentia > Sciuridae > Urocitellus > Urocitellus parryii. Next base: position 24,047 of record NW_027552392.1, on the reverse strand, counting down.
CTCACCAAATTTCGTTCTTCTAGGTTAAACCGCTCCTTTGCAGTAATCGTTTTCATATTTAGGTTTCACTCTGTTTTCTCCTATATAGATACATGTAGTTGGAACTCTAAATCAAACACGGTTTGTGCTACCTCTTTGAAACTTGGCACAATAATGTAGTTTCAAGTTCTATCGCTAGGGTTTGTGTGCTATTGAAGTAGCCCCAAGCAGAGACTGCCGAGAATCCCTTTCATTGAAAGGGGTTGCCAAGCTTCCAAAAAACTATGAGTTTCGAGAAATCTCAGCAAACATTTTTTCACCCAATCTTGATGATACTTCCATTTAATGATCAGTACACCAATCCCACTTGGCTCACCAAATTTCGTTCTTCTAGGTTAAACCGTTCCTTTGCAGTAACCGTTTTCATGTTTAGGTTTCACTCTGTTTTCTCCTATATGGATACATGTAGTTGGAACTCTAAATCAAACACGGTTTGTGCTAGCTCTTTGAAACTTGGCACAATAATATAGTTCCAAGTTCTATCCCTAGGGTTTGTGTGCTATTGAAGTAGCCCCAAGCAGAGACTGACGAGAATCCCTTTCATTGAAAGGGGTTGCCAAGCTTCCAAAAAACTACGAGTTTCCTGAAATCTCAGCAAACATTTTTTCACCCAATCTTGATGATACTTCCATTTAATGATCAGTACACCAATCCCACTTGGCTCACCAAATTTCGTTCTTCTAGGTTAAAACGTTCCTTTGCAGTAACCGTTTTCATGTTTAGGTTTCACTCTGTTTTCTCCTATATAGATACGTGTAGTTGGAACTCTAAATCAAACACGGTTTGTGCTAGCTCTTTGAAACTTGGCACAATAATGTAGTTCCAAGTTCTATCGCTATGGTTTGTGTGCTATTGAAGTAGCCCCAAGCAGAGACTGACGAGAATCCCTTTCATTGAAAGGGGTTGCCAAGCTTCCAAAAAACTGCGAGTTTCCTGAAATCTCAGCAAACATTTTTTCACCCAATCTTGATGATACTTGCAGGTAGTGATCAGTACACGAATCCCACTTGGCTCACCAAATTTCGTTCTTCTAGGTTAAACCGTTCCTTTGCAGTAACCGTTTTCATGTTTAGGTTTCACTCTGTTTTCTCCTATATGGATACATGTAGTTGGAACTCTAAATCAAACACGGTTTGTGCTAGCTCTTTGAAACTTGGCACAATAATGTAGTTCCACGTTCTATCGCTAGGGTTTGTGTGCTATTGAAGTAGCCCCACGCAGAGACTGACAAGAATCCCTTTCATAGAAAGGGGTTGCCAGGCTTCAAAAAACTGCGAGTTTCCTGAAATCTCAGCAGACATTTTTTCACCCAATCTTGATGATACTTCCATTTAATGATCAGTACACCAATCCCACTTGGCTCACCAAATTTCGTTCTTCTAGGTTAAACCGTTCCTTTGCAGTAATCGTTTTCATATTTAGGTTTCACTCTGTTTTCTCCTATATAGATACATGTAGTTGGAACTCTAAATCAAACACGGTTTGTGCTAGCTCTTTGAAACTTGGCACAATAATGTAGTTCCAAGTTCTATCGCTAAGGTTTGTGTGCTATTGAAGTAGCCCCAAGCAGAGACTGACGAGAATCCCTTTCATAGAATGGGGTTGCCAGGCTTCCAAAAAACTGCGAGTTTCCTGAAATCTCAGCAAACATTTTTTCACCCAATCTTGATGATACTTCCATTTAATGATCAGTACACCAATCCCACTTGGCTCACCAAATTTCGTTCTTCTAGGTTAAACCGTTCCTTTGCAGTAACCGTTTTCATGTTTAGGTTTCACTCTGTTTTCTCCTATATGGATACATGTAGTTGGAACTCTAAATCAAACACGGTTTGTGCTAGCTCTTTGAAACTTGGCACAATAATGTAGTTCCAAGTTCTATCGCTATGGTTTGTGTGCTATTGAAGTAGCCCCAAGCAGAGACTGACGAGAATCCCTTTCATTGAAAGGCGTTGCCAAGCTTCCAAAAAACTACGAGTTTCCTGAAATCTCAGCAAACATTTTTTCACCCAATCTTGATGATACTTCCATTTAATGATCAGTACACCAATCCCACTTGGCTCACCAAATTTCGTTCTTCTAGGTTAAACCGTTCCTTTGCAGTAACCGTTTTCATGTTTAGGTTTCACTCTGTTTTCTCCTATATGGATACATGTAGTTGGAACTCTAAATCAAACACGGTTTGTGCTAGCTCTTTGAAACTTGGCACAATAATGTAGTTCCAAGTTCTATCGCTATGGTTTGTGTGCTATTGAAGTAGCCCCAAGCAGAGACTGACGAGAATCCCTTTCATTGAAAGGGGTTGGAAGCTTCCAAAAAACTACGAGTTTCCTGAAATCTCAGCAAACATTTTTTCACCCAATCTTGATGATACTTCCATTTAATGATCAGTACACGAATCCCACTTGGCTCACCAAATTTCGTTCTTCTAGGTTAAACCGTTCCTTTGCAGTAACCGTTTTCATATTTAGGTTTCACTCTGTTTTCTCCTATATGGATACATGTAGTTGGAACTCTAAATCAAACACGGTTTGTGCTAGCTCTTTGAAACTTGGCACAATAATGTAGTTCCAAGTTCTATCGCTATGGTTTGTGTGCTATTGAAGTAGCCCCAAGCAGAGACTGACGAGAATCCCTTTCATTGAAAGGGGTTGCCAAGCTTCCAAAAAACTATGAGTTTCCAGAAATCTCAGCAAACATTTTTTCACCCAATCTTGATGATACTTCCATTTAATGATCAGTACACCAATCCCACTTGGCTCACCAAATTTCGTTCTTCTAGGTTAAACCGTTCCTTTGCAGTAACCGTTTTCATGTTTAGGTTTCACTCTGTTTTCTCCTATATGGATACATGTAGTTGGAACTCTAAATCAAACACGGTTTGTGCTAGCTCTTTGAAACTTGGCACAATAATGTAGTTCCAAGTTCTATCCCTAGGGTTTGTGTGCTATTGAAGTAGCCCCAAGCAGAGACTGACGAGAATCCCTTTCATTGAAAGGGGTTGCCAAGCTTCCAAAAAACTACGAGTTTCCTGAAATCTCAGCAAACATTTTTTCACCCAATCTTGATGATACTTCCATTTAATGATCAGTACACCAATCCCACTTGGCTCACCAAATTTCGTTCTTCTAGGTTAAAACGTTCCTTTGCAGTAACCGTTTTCATGTTTAGGTTTCACTCTGTTTTCTCCTATATAGATACGTGTAGTTGGAACTCTAAATCAAACACGGTTTGTGCTACCTCTTTGAAACTTGGCACAATAATGTAGTTCCAAGTTCTATCGCTATGGTTTGTGTGCTATTGAAGTAGCCCCAAGCAGAGACTGACGAGAATCCCTTTCATTGAAAGGGGTTGCCAAGCTTCCAAAAAACTGCGAGTTTCCTGAAATATCAGCAAACATTTTTTCACCCAATCTTGATGATACTTGCAGGTAGTGATCAGTACACGAATCCCACTTGGCTCACCAAATTTTGTTCTTCTAGGTTAAACCGTTCCTTTGCAGTAACCGTTTTCATGTTTAGGTTTCACTCTGATTTCTCCTATATGGATACATGTAGTTGGAACTCTAAATCAAACACGGTTTGTGCTAGCTCTTTGAAACTTGGCACAATAATGTAGTTTCAAGTTCTATCGCTAGGGTTTGTGTGCTATTGAAGTAGCCCCAAGCAGAGACTGACGAGAATCCCTTTCATTGAAAGGGGTTGCCAAGCTTCCAAAAAACTACGAGTTTACAGAAATCTCAGCAAATATTTTTTCACCCAATCTTGATGATACTTCCATTTAATGATCAGTACACCAATCCCACTTGGCTCACCAAATTTCGTTTTTCTATGTTAAACCGTTCGTTTGCAGTAACCGTTTTCATGTTTAGGTTTCACTCTGTTTTCTCCTATATGGATACATGTAGTTGGAACTCTAACTCAAACACGGTTTGTGCTAGCTCTTTGAAACTTGGCACAATAATGTAGTTCCAAGTTCTATCGCTAAGGTTTGTGTGCTATTGAAGTAGGCCCAAGCAGAGACTGACGAGAATCCCTTTCATTGAATGGGGTTGCCAGGCTTCCAAAAAATTGCGAGTTTCCTGAAATCTCAGCAAACATTTTTTCACCCAATCTTGATGATACTTCCATTTAATGATCAGTACACCAATCCCACTTGGCTCACCAAATTTCGTTCTTCTAGTTTAAACCGTTCCTTTGCAGTAATCGTTTTCATATTTAGGTTTCACTCTGTTTTCTCCTATATAGATACATGTAGTTGAAACTCTAAATCAAACACGGTTTGTGCTAGCTCTTTGAAACTTGGCACAATAATGTAGTTCCAAGTTCTATTGCTACGGTTTGTGTGCTATTGAAGTAGCCCCAAGCAGAGACTGACGAGAATCCCTTTCATTGAAAGGGGTTGCCAAGCTTCCAAAAAACTACGAGTTTCCTGAAATATCAGCAAACATTTTTTCACCCAATCTTGATGATACTTCCATTTAATGATCAGTACACGAATCCCACTTGGCTCACCAAATTTCGTTCTTCTAGGTTAAACCGTTCCTTTGCAGTAACCGTTTTCATGTTTAGGTTTCACTCTGTTTTCTCCTATATGGATACATGTAGTTGGAACTCCAAATCAAACACGGTTTGTGCTAGCTCTTTGAAACTTGGCACAATAATGTAGTTCCAAGTTCTATCGCTATGGTTTGTGTGCTATTGAAGTAGCCCCAAGCAGAGACTGACGAGAATCCCTTTCATTGAAAGGGGTTGCCAAGCTTCCAAAAAACTACGAGTTTCCTGAAATCTCAGCAAACATTTTTTCACCCAATCTTGATGATACTTCTATTTAATAATCAGTACACCAATCCCACTTGGCTCACCAAATTTCGTTCTTCTAGGTTAAACCGTTCCTTTGCAGTAACCGTTTTCATGTTTAGGTTTCACTCTGTTTTCTCCTATATGGATACATGTAGTTGGAACTCTAAATCAAACACGGTTTGTGCTAGCTCTTTGAAACTTGGCACAATAATGTAGTTCCAAGTTCTATCGCTAAGGTTTGTGTGCTATTGAAGTAGCCCCAAGCAGAGACTGAAGAGAATCCCTTTCATAGAATGGGGTTGCCAGGCTTCCAAAAAACTGCGAGTTTCCTGAAATCTCAGCAAACATTTTTTCACCCAGTCTTGATGATACTTCCATTTAATGATCAGTACACCAATCCCACTTGGCTCACCAAATTTCGTTCTTCTAGGTTAAACCGTTCCTTTGCAGTAACCGTTTTCATGTTTAGGTTTCACTCTGTTTTCTCCTATATGGATACATGTAGTTGGAACTCTAAATCAAACACGGTTTGTGCTAGCTCTTTGAAACTTGACACAATAATGTAGTTCCAAGTTCTATCGCTATGGTTTGTGTGCTATTGAAGTAGCCCCAAGCAGAGACTGACGAGAATCCCATTCATTGAAAGGCGTTGCCAAGCTTCCAAAAATCTACGAGTTTCCTGAAATCTCAGCAAACATTTTTTCACCCAATCTTGATGATACTTCTATTTAAAGATCAGTACACCAATCCAACTTGGCTCACCAAATTTCGTTCTTCTAGGTTAAACCGTTCCTTTGCAGTAACCGTTTTCATGTTTAGGTTTCACTGTGTTTTCTCCTATATGGATACATGTAGTTGGAACTCTAAATCAAACACGGTTTTTGCTAGCTCTTTGAAACTTGGCACAATAATGTAGTTCCAAGTTCTATCGCTATGGTTTGTGTGCTATTGAAGTAGCCCCAAGCAGAGACTGACGAGAATCAATTTCATTGAAAGGGGTTGGAGGCTTCCAAAAAACTGCGAGTTTCCTGAAATCTCAGCAAACATTTTTTCAACCAGTCTTGATGATACTTGCAGGTAGTGATCAGTACACGAATCCCACTTGGCTCACCAAATTTCGTTCTTCTAGGTTAAACCGTTCCTTTGCAGTAACCGTTTTCATATTTAGGTTTCACTCTGTTTTCTCCTATATGGATACATGTAGTTGGAACTCTAAATCAAACACGGTTTGTGCTAGCTCTTTGAAACTTGGCACAATAATGTAGTTCCAAGTTCCATCGCTATGGTTTGTGTGCTATTGAAGTAGCCCCAAGCAGAGACTGACGAGAATCCCTTTCATTGAAAGGGGTTATCAAGCTTCCAAAAAACTACGAGTTTCCTGAAATCTCAGCTAACATTTTTTAACCCAATCTTGATGATACTTCCATTTAATGATCAGTACACCAATCCCACTTGGCTCACCAAATTTCGTTCTTCTAGGTTAAACCGCTCCTTTGCAGTAATCGTTTTCATATTTAGGTTTCACTCTGTTTTCTCCTATATAGATACATGTAGTTGGAACTCTAAATCAAACACGGTTTGTGCTACCTCTTTGAAACTTGGCACAATAATGTAGTTTCAAGTTCTATCGCTAGGGTTTGTGTGCTATTGAAGTAGCCCCAAGCAGAGACTGCCGAGAATCCCTTTCATTGAAAGGGGTTGCCAAGCTTCCAAAAAACTATGAGTTTCGAGAAATCTCAGCAAACATTTTTTCACCCAATCTTGATGATACTTCCATTTAATGATCAGTACACCAATCCCACTTGGCTCACCAAATTTCGTTCTTCTAGGTTAAACCGTTCCTTTGCAGTAACCGTTTTCATGTTTAGGTTTCACTCTGTTTTCTCCTATATGGATACATGTAGTTGGAACTCTAAATCAAACACGGTTTGTGCTAGCTCTTTGAAACTTGGCACAATAATATAGTTCCAAGTTCTATCCCTAGGGTTTGTGTGCTATTGAAGTAGCCCCAAGCAGAGACTGACGAGAATCCCTTTCATTGAAAGGGGTTGCCAAGCTTCCAAAAAACTACGAGTATCCTGAAATCTCAGCAAACATTTTTTCACCCAATCTTGATGATACTTCCATTTAATGATCAGTACACCAATCCCACTTGGCTCACCAAATTTCGTTCTTCTAGGTTAAAACGTTCCTTTGCAGTAACCGTTTTCATGTTTAGGTTTCACTCTGTTTTCTCCTATATAGATACGTGTAGTTGGAACTCTAAATCAAACACGGTTTGTGCTACCTCTTTGAAACTTGGCACAATAATGTAGTTCCAAGTTCTATCGCTATGGTTTGTGTGCTATTGAAGTAGCCCCAAGCAGAGACTGACGAGAATCCCTTTCATTGAAAGGGGTTGCCAAGCTTCCAAAAAACTGCGAGTTTCCTGAAATATCAGCAAACATTTTTTCACCCAATCTTGATGATACTTGCAGGTAGTGATCAGTACACGAATCCCACTTGGCTCACCAAATTTTGTTCTTCTAGGTTAAACCGTTCCTTTGCAGTAACCGTTTTCATGTTTAGGTTTCATTCTGATTTCTCCTATATGGATACATGTAGTTGGAACTCTAAATCAAACACGGTTTGTGCTAGCTCTTTGAAACTTGGCACAATAATGTAGTTCCAAGTTCTATCGCTAAGGTTTGTGTGCTATTGAAGTAGGCCCAAGCAGAGACTGACGAGAATCCCTTTCATTGAATGGGGTTGCCAGGCTTCCAAAAAACTGCGAGTTTCCTGAAATCTCAGCAAACATTTTTTCACCCAATCTTGATGATACTTCCATTTAATGATCAGTACACCAATCCCACTTGGCTCACCAAATTTCGTTCTTCTAGTTTAAACCGTTCCTTTGCAATAATCGTTTTCATATTTAGGTTTCACTCTGTTTTCTCCTATATAGATACATGTATTTGAAACTCTAAATCAAACACGGTTTGTGCTAGCTCTTTGAAACTTGGCACAATAATGTAGTTCCAAGTTCTATCGCTAAGGTTTGTGTGCTATTGAAGTAGCCCCAAGCAGAGACTGAAGAGAATCCCTTTCATAGAATGGTGTTGCCAGGCTTCCAAAAAACTGCGAGTTTCCTGAAATCTCAGCAAACATTTTTTCACCCAGTCTTGATGATACTTCCATTTAATGATCAGTACACCAATCCCACTTGGCTCACCAAATTTCGTTCTTCTAGGTTAAACCGTTCCTTTGCAGTAACCGTTTTCATGTTTAGGTTTCACTCTGTTTTCTCCTATATGGATACATGTAGTTGGAACTCTAAATCAAACACGGTTTGTGCTAGCTCTTTGAAACTTGACACAATAATGTAGTTCCAAGTTCTATCGCTATGGTTTGTGTGCTATTGAAGTAGCCCCAAGCAGAGACTGACGAGAATCCCATTCATTGAAAGGCGTTGCCAAGCTTCCAAAAATCTACGAGTTTCCTGAAATCTCAGCAAACATTTTTTCACCCAATCTTGATGATACTTCTATTTAAAGATCAGTACAGCAATCCAACTTGGCTCACCAAATTTCGTTCTTCTAGGTTAAACCGTTCCTTTGCAGTAACCGTTTTCATGTTTAGGTTTCACTGTGTTTTCTCCTATATGGATACATGTAGTTGGAACTCTAAATCAAACACGGTTTTTGCTAGCTCTTTGAAACTTGGCACAATAATGTAGTTCCAAGTTCTATCGCTATGGTTTGTGTGCTATTGAAGTAGCCCCAAGCAGAGACTGACGAGAATCAATTTCATTGAAAGGGGTTGGAGGCTTCCAAAAAACTGCGAGTTTCCTGAAATCTCAGCAAACATTTTTTCAACCAGTCTTGATGATACTTGCAGGTAGTGATCAGTACACGAATCCCACTTGGCTCACCAAATTTCGTTCTTCTAGGTTAAACCGTTCCTTTGCAGTAACCGTTTTCATATTTAGGTTTCACTCTGTTTTCTCCTATATGGATACATGTAGTTGGAACTCTAAATCAAACACGGTTTGTGCTAGCTCTTTGAAACTTGGCACAATAATGTAGTTCCAAGTTCCATCGCTATGGTTTGTGTGCTATTGAAGTAGCCCCAAGCAGAGACTGACGAGAATCCCTTTCATTGAAAGGGGTTGCCAAGCTTCCAAAAAACTATGAGTTTCGAGAAATCTCAGCAAACATTTTTTCACCCAATCTTGATGATACTTCCATTTAATGATCAGTACACCAATCCCACTTGGCTCACCAAATTTCGTTCTTCTAGGTTAAACCGTTCCTTTGCAGTAACCGTTTTCATGTTTAGGTTTCACTCTGTTTTCTCCTATATGGATACATGTAGTTGGAACTCTAAATCAAACACGGTTTGTGCTAGCTCTTTGAAACTTGGCACAATAATATAGTTCCAAGTTCTATCCCTAGGGTTTGTGTGCTATTGAAGTAGCCCCAAGCAGAGACTGACGAGAATCCCTTTCATTGAAAGGGGTTGCCAAGCTTCCAAAAAACTACGAGTATCCTGAAATCTCAGCAAACATTTTTTCACCCAATCTTGATGATACTTCCATTTAATGATCAGTACACCAATCCCACTTGGCTCACCAAATTTCGTTCTTCTAGGTTAAAACGTTCCTTTGCAGTAACCGTTTTCATGTTTAGGTTTCACTCTGTTTTCTCCTATATAGATACGTGTAGTTGGAACTCTAAATCAAACACGGTTTGTGCTACCTCTTTGAAACTTGGCACAATAATGTAGTTCCAAGTTCTATCGCTATGGTTTGTGTGCTATTGAAGTAGCCCCAAGCAGAGACTGACGAGAATCCCTTTCATTGAAAGGGGTTGCCAAGCTTCCAAAAAACTGCGAGTTTCCTGAAATATCAGCAAACATTTTTTCACCCAATCTTGATGATACTTGCAGGTAGTGATCAGTACACGAATCCCACTTGGCTCACCAAATTTTGTTCTTCTAGGTTAAACCGTTCCTTTGCAGTAACCGTTTTCATGTTTTGGTTTCATTCTGATTTCTCCTATATGGATACATGTAGTTGGAACTCTAAATCAAACACGGTTTGTGCTAGCTCTTTGAAACTTGGCACAATAATATAGTTTCAAGTTCTATCGCTAGGGTTTGTGTGCTATTGAAGTAGCCCCAAGCAGAGACTGACGAGAATCCCTTTCATTGAAAGGGGTTGCCAACCTTCCAAAAAACTACGAGTTTACAGAAATCTCAGCAAATATTTTTTCACCCAATCTTGATGATACTTCCATTTAATGATCAGTACACCAATCCCACTTGGCTCACCAAATTTCGTTTTTCTATGTTAAACCGTTCGTTTGCAGTAACCGTTTTCATGTTTAGGTTTCACTCTGTTTTCTCCTATATGGATACATGTAGTTGGAACTCTAACTCAAACACGGTTTGTGCTAGCTCTTTGAAACATGGCACAATAATGTAGTTCCAAGTTCTATCGCTAAGGTTTGTGTGCTATTGAAGTAGGCCCAAGCAGAGACTGACGAGAATCCCTTTCATTGAATGGGGTTGCCAGGCTTCCAAAAAACTGCGAGTTTCCTGAAATCTCAGCAAACATTTTTTCACCCAATCTTGATGATACTTCCATTTAATGATCAGTACACCAATCCCACTTGGCTCACCAAATTTCGTTCTTCTAGTTTAAACCGTTCCTTTGCAGTAATCGTTTTCATATTTAGGTTTCACTCTGTTTTCTCCTATATAGATACATGTAGTTGAAACTCTAAATCAAACACGGTTTGTGCTAGCTCTTTGAAACTTGGCACAATAATGTAGTTCCAAGTTCTATTGCTACGGTTTGTGTGCTATTGAAGTAGCCCCAAGCAGAGACTGACGAGAATCCCTTTCATTGAAAGGGGTTGTCAAGCTTCCAAAAAACTACGAGTTTCCTGAAATATCAGCAAACATTTTTTCACCCAATCTTGATGATACTTCCATTTAATGATCAGTACACGAATCCCACTTGGCTCACCAAATTTCGTTCTTCTAGGTTAAACCGTTCCTTTGCAGTAACCGTTTTCATGTTTAGGTTTCACTCTGTTTTCTCCTATATGGATACATGTAGTTGGAACTCCAAATCAAACACGGTTTGTGCTAGCTCTTTGAAACTTGGCACAATAATGTAGTTCCAAGTTCTATCGCTATGGTTTGTGTGCTATTGAAGTAGCCCCAAGCAGAGACTGACGAGAATCCCTTTCATTGAAAGGGGTTGCCAAGCTTCCAAAAAACTATGAGTTTCCTGAAATCTCAGCAAACATTTTTTCACCCAATCTTGATGATACTTCTATTTAATAATCAGTACACCATTCCCACTTGTCTCACCAAATTTCGTTCTTCTAGGTTAAACCATTCCTTTGCAGTAACCGTTTTTCATGTTTAGGTTTCACTCTGTTTTCTCCTATATGGATACATGTAGTTGGAACTCTAAATCAAACACGGTTTGTGCTAGCTCTTTGAAACATGGCACAATAATGTAGTTCCAAGTTCTATCGCTAAGGTTTGTGTGCTATTGAAGTAGCCCCAAGCAGAGACTGAAGAGTATCCCTTTCATAGAATGGGGTTGCCAGGCTTCCAAAAAACTGCGAGTTTCCTGAAATCTCAGCAAACATTTTTTCACCCAGTCTTGATGATACTTCCATTTAATGATCAGTTCACCAATCCCACTTGGCTCACCAAATTTCGTTCTTCTAGGTTAAACCGTTCCTTTGCTGTAACCGTTTTCATGTTTAGGTTTCACTCTGTTTTCTCCTATATGGATACATGTAGTTGGAACTCTAAATCAAACACGGTTTGTGCTAGCTCTTTGAAACTTGACACAATAATGTAGTTCCAAGTTCTATCGCTATGATTTGTGTGCTATTGAAGTAGCCCCAAGCAGAGACTGACGAGAATCCCTTTCATTGAAAGGCGTTGCCAAGCTTCCAAAAATCTACGAGTTTCCTGAAATCTCAGCAAACATTTTTTCACCCAATCTTGATGATACTTCTATTTAAAGATCAGTACACCAATCCCACTTGGCTCACCAAATTTCGTTCTTCTAGGTTAAACCGTTCCTTTGCAGTAACCGTTTTCATGTTTAGGTTTCACTCTGTTTTCTCCTATATGGATACATGTAGTTGGAACTCTAAATCAAACACGGTTTTTGCTAGCTCTTTGAAACTTGGCACAATAATGTAGTTCCAAGTTCTATCGCTATGGTTTGTGTGCTATTGAAGTAGCCCCAAGCAGAGACTGACGAGAATCAATTTCATTGAAAGGGGTTGGAGGCTTCCAAAAAACTGCGAGTTTCCTGAAATCTCAGCAAACATTTTTTCAACCAGTCTTGATGATACTTGCAGGTAGTGATCAGTACACGAATCCCACTTGGCTCACCAAATTTCGTTCTTCTAGGTTAAACCGTTCCTTTGCAGTAACCGTTTTCATATTTAGGTTTCACTCTGTTTTCTCCTATATGGATACATGTAGTTGGAACTCTAAATCAAACACGGTTTGTGCTAGCTCTTTGAAACTTGGCACAATAATGTAGTTCCAAGTTCCATCGCTATGGTTTGTGTGCTATTGAAGTAGCCCCAAGCAGAGACTGACGAGAATCCCTTTCATTGAAAGGGGTTATCAAGCTTCCAAAAAACTACGAGTTTCCTGAAATCTCAGCTAACATTTTTAACCCAATCTTGATGATACTTCCATTTAATTATCAGTACACCAATCCCACTTGGCTCACCAAATTTCGTTCTTCTAGGTTAAACCGTTCCTTTGCAGTAACCGTTTTCATGTTTAGGTTTCACTCTGTTTTCTCCTATATAGATACGTGTAGTTGGAACTCTAAATCAAACACGGTTTGTGCTACCTCTTTGAAACTTGGCACAATAATGTAGTTCAAAGTTCTATCGCTATGGTTTGTGTGCTATTGAAGTAGCCCCAAGCAGAGACTGACGAGAATCCCTTTCATTGAAAGGGGTTGCCAAGCTTCCAAAAAACTGCGAGTTTCCTGAAATATCAGCAAACATTTTTTCACCCAATCTTGATGATACTTGCAGGTAGTGATCAGTACACGAATCCCACTTGGCTCACCAAATTTTGTTCTTCTAGGTTAAACCGTTCCTTTGCAGTAACCGTTTTCATGTTTTGGTTTCATTCTGATTTCTCCTATATGCGATACATGTAGTTGGAACTCTAATCAAACACGGTTTGTGCTAGCTCTTTGAAACTTGGCACAATAATATAGTTTCAAGTTCTATCGCTAGGGTTTGTGTGCTATTGAAGTAGCCCCAAGCAGAGACTGACGAGAATCCCTTTCATTGAAAGGGGTTGCCAACCTTCCAAAAAACTACGAGTTTACAGAAATCCTCAGCAAATATTTTTTCACCCAATCTTGATGATACTTCCATTTAATGATCAGTACACCAATCCCACTTGGCTCACCAAATTTCGTTTTTCTATGTTAAACCGTTCGTTTGCAGTAACCGTTTTCATGTTTAGGTTTCACTCTGTTTTCTCCTATATGGATACATGTAGTTGGAACTCTAACTCAAACACGGTTTGTGCTAGCTCTTTGAAACATGGCACAATAATGTAGTTCCAAGTTCTATCGCTAAGGTTTGTGTGCTATTGAAGTAGGCCCAAGCAGAGACTGACGAGAATCCCTTTCATTGAATGGGGTTGCCAGGCTTCCAAAAAACTGCGAGTTTTCCTGAAATCTCAGCAAACATTTTTTCACCCAATCTTGATGATACTTCCATTTAATGATCAGTACACCAATCCCACTTGCTCACCCAAATTTCGTTCTTCTAGTTTAAACCGTTCCTTTGCAGTAATCGTTTTCATATTTAGGTTTCACTCTGTTTTCTCCTATATAGATACATGTAGTTGAAACTCTAAATCAAAACACGGTTTGTGCTAGCTCTTTGAAACTTGGCACAATAATGTAGTTCCAAGTTCTATTCGCTATGGTTTGTGTGGCTATTGAAGTAGCCCCAAGCAGAGACTGACGAGAATCCTTTCATTGAAAGGGGTTGCCAAGCTTCCAAAAAACTATGAGTTTCCTGAAATCTCAGCAAACATTTTTTCACCCAATCTTGATGATACTTCTATTTAATAATCAGTACACCATTCCCACTTGTCCACCAAATTCGTTCTTCTAGGTTAAACCATTCCTTTGCAGTAACCGTTTTCATGTTTAGGTTTCACTCTGTTTCTCCTATATGGATACATGTAGTTGGAACTCTAAATCAAACACGGTTTGTGCTAGCTCTTTGAAACATGGCACAATAATGTAGTTCCAAGTTCTATCGCTAAGGTTTGTGTGCTATTGAAGTAGCCCCAAGCAGAGACTGAAGAGTATCCCTTTCATAGAATGGGGTTGCCAGGCTTCCAAAAAACTGCGAGTTTCCTGAAATCTCAGCAAACATTTTTTCACCCAGTCTTGATGATACTTCCATTTAATGATCAGTTCACAATCCCACTTGGCTCACCAAATTTCGTTCTTCTAGGTTAAACCGTTCCTTTGCTGTAACCGTTTTCATGTTTAGGTTTCACTCTGTTTTCTTCCTATATGGATACATGTAGTTGGAACTCTAAATCAAACACGGTTTGTGCTAGCTCTTTTGAAACTTGACACAATAATGTAGTTCCAAGTTCTATCGCTATGATTTGTGTGCTATTGAAGTAGCCCCAAGCAGAGACTGACGAGAATCCCTTTCATTGAAAGGCGTTGCCAAGCTTCCAAAAATCTACGAGTTTCCTGAAATCTCAGCAAACATTTTTTCACCCAATCTTGATGATACTTCTATTTAAAGATCAGTACACCAATCCCACTTGGCTCACCAAATTTCGTTCTTCTAGGTTAAACCGTTCCTTTGCAGTAACCGTTTTCATGTTTAGGTTTCACTCTGTTTTCTCCTATATGGATACATGTAGTTGGAACTCTAAATCAAACACGGTTTTTGCTTAGCTCTTTGAAACTTGGCACAATAATGTAGTTCCAAGTTCTATCTGCTATGGTTTGTGTGCTATTGAAGTAGCCCCAAGAAGAGACTGACGAGAATCAATTTCATTGAAAGGGGTTGGAGGCTTCCAAAAAACTGCGAGTTTCCTGAAATCTCAGCAAACATTTTTTCAACCAGTCTTGATGATACTTGCAGGTAGTGATCAGTACACGAATCCCACTTGGCTCACCAAATTTCGTTCTTCTAGGTTAAACCGTTCCTTTGCAGTAACCGTTTTCATATTTAGGTTTCACTCTGTTTTCTCCTATATGGATACATGTAGTTGGAACTCTAAATCAAACACGGTTTGTGCTAGCTCTTTGAAACTTGGCACAATAATGTAGTTCCAAGTTCCATCGCTATGGTTTGTGTGCTATTGAAGTAGCCCCAAGCAGAGACTGACGAGAATCCCTTTCATTGAAAGGGGTTATCAAGCTTCCAAAAAACTACGAGTTTCCTGAAATCTCAGCTAACATTTTTAACCCAATCTTGATGATACTTCCATTTAATTATCAGTACACCAATCCCACTTGGCTCACCAAATTTCGTTCTTCTAGTTAAACCGTTCCTTTTGCAGTAACCGTTTCATGTTTAGGTTTCACTCTGTTTTCTCCTATGGATACATGTAGTTGGAACTCTAAATCAAACACGGTTTGTGCTACCTCTTTGAAACTTGGCACAATAATGTAGTTCCAAGTTCTATCGCTATGGTTTGTGTGCTATTGAAGTAGCCCCAAGCAAGAGACTGACAGAATCCCTTTCATTGAAAGGGGTTGCCAAGCTTCCAAAAAACTGCGAGTTTCCTGAAATCTCAGCAAACATTTTTTCACTCAATCTTGATGATACTTGCAGGTAGTGATCAGTACACGAATCCCACTTGGCTCACCAAATTTCGTTCTTCTAGGTTAAACCGTTCCTTTGCAGTAACCGTTTTCATGTTTAGGTTTCACTCTGTTTTCTCCTATATGGATACATGTAGTTGGAACTCTAAATCAAACACGGTTTGTGCTAGCTCTTTGGAACTTGGCACAATAATGTAGTTCCAAGTTGTATCGCTATGGTTTGTGTGCTATTGAAGTAGCCCCAAGCAGAGACTGACGAGAATCCCTTTCATTGAAAGGGGTTGCCAAGCTTCCAAAAAACTACGAGTTTCCTGAAATCTCAGCAAACATTTTTTCACCCAATCTTGATGATACTTCTATTTAAAGATCAGTACACCAATCCACTTGGCTCACCAAATTTCGTTCTTCTAGGTTAAACCGTTCCTTTGCAGTAACCGTTTTCATGTTTAGGTTTCACTCTGTTTTCTCCTATATGGATACATGTAGTTGGAACTCTAAATCAAACACGGTTTGTGCTAGCTCTTTGAAACTTGGCACAATAATGTAGTTCCAAGTTCTATCGCTATGGTTTTGTGTGCTATTGAAGTAGCCCCAAGCAGAGACTGACGAGAATCCTTTCATTGAAAGGGGTTGCCAAGCTTCCAAAAAACTACGAGTTTCCCTGAAATCTCAGCAAACATTTTTTCACCCAATCTTGATGATACTTCTATTTAATGATCAGTACACCCATCCCACTTGGCTCACCAAATTTCGTTCTTCTAGGTTAAACCGTTCCTTTGCAGTAACCGTTTTCATGTTTAGGTTTCACTCTGTTTTCTCCTATATGGGTACATGTAGTTGGAACTCTAAATCAAACACGGTTTGTGCTAGCTCTTTGAAACTTGGCACAATAATGTAGTTCCAAGTTCCATCGCTATGGTTTGTGTGCTATTGAAGTAGCCCCAAGCAGAGACTGACGAGAATCCCTTTCATTGAAAGGCGTTGCCAAGCTTCCAAAAATCTACGAGTTTCCTGAAATCTCAGCAAACATTTTTTCACCCAATCTTGATGATACTTCTATTTAAAGATCAGTACACCAATCCCACTTGGCTCACCAAATTTCGTTCTTCTAGGTTAAAACCGTTCCTTTGCAGTAACCGTTTTCATGTTTAGGTTTCACTCTGTTTTCTCCTATATGGATACATGTAGTTGGAACTCTAAATCAAACACGGTTTTTGCTAGCTCTTTGAAACTTGGCACAATAATGTAGTTCCAAGTTCTATCGCTATGGTTTGTGTGCTATTGAAGTAGCCCCAAGCAGAGACTGACGAGAATCAATTTCATTGAAAGGGGTTGGAGGCTTCCAAAAAACTGCGAGTTTCCTGAAATCTCAGCAAACATTTTTTCAACCAGTCTTGATGATACTTGCAGGTAGTGATCAGTACACGAATCCCACTTGGCTCACCAAATTTCGTTCTTCTAGGTTAAACCGTTCCTTTGCAGTAACCGTTTTCATATTTAGGTTTCACTCTGTTTTCTCCTATATGGATACATGTAGTTGGAACTCTAAATCAAACACGGTTTGTGCTAGCTCTTTGAAACTTGGCACAATAATGTAGTTCCAAGTTCCATCGCTATGGTTTGTGTGCTATTGAAGTAGCCCCAAGCAGAGACTGACGAGAATCCCTTTCATTGAAAGGGGTTATCAAGCTTCCAAAAACTACGAGTTTCCTGAAATCTCAGCTAACATTTTTTAACCCAATCTTGATGATACTTCCATTTAATGATCAGTACACCAATCCCACTTGGCTCACCAAATTTCGTTCTTCTAGGTTAAACCGTTCCTTTGCAGTAATCGTTTTCATATTTAGGTTTCACTCTGTTTTCTCCTATATAGATACATGTAGTTGGAACTCTAAATCAAACACGGTTTGTGCTACCTCTTTGAAACTTGGCACAATAATGTAGTTTCAAGTTCTATCGCTAGGGTTTGTGTGGCTATTGAAGTAGCCCCAAGCAGAGACTGCCGAGAATCCCTTTCATTGAAAGGGGTTGCCAAGCTTCCAAAAAACTATGAGTTTCGAGAAATCTCAGCAAACATTTTTTTCACCCAATCTGATGATACTTCTATTTAATGATCAGTACACCAATCCCACTTGGCTCACCAAATTTCGTTCTTCTAGGTTAAACCGTTCCTTTGCAGTAACCGTTTTCATGTTTAGGTTTCACTCTGTTTTCTCCTATATGGATACATGTAGTTGGAACTCTAAATCAAACACGGTTTGTGGCTAGCTCTTTGAAAACTTGGCACAATAATATAGTTCCAAGTTCTATCCCTAGGGTTTGTGTGCTATTGAAGTAGCCCCAAGCAGAGACTGACGAGAATCCCTTTCATTGAAAGGGGTTGCCAAGCTTCCAAAAAACTACGAGTATCCTGAAATCTCAGCAAACATTTTTTCACCCAATCTTGATGATACTTCCATTTAATGATCAGTACACCAATCCCACTTGGCTCACCAAATTTCGTTCTTCTAGGTTAAAACGTTCCTTTGCAGTAACCGTTTTCATGTTTAGGTTTCACTCTGTTTTCTCCTATATAGATACGTGTAGTTGGAACTCTAAATCAAACACGGTTTGTGCTAGCTCTTTGAAACTTGGCACAATAATGTAGTTCCAAGTTTCTATCGCTATGGTTTGTGTGCTATTGAAGTAGCCCCAAGCAGAGACTGACGAGAATCCCTTTCATTGAAAGGGGTTGCCAAGCTTCCAAAAAACTGCGAGTTTCCTGAAATATCAGGAAACATTTTTCACCCAATCTTGATGATACTTGCAGGTAGTGATCAGTACACGAATCCCACTTGGCTCACCAAATTTTGTTCTTCTAGGTTAAACCGTTCCTTTGCAGTAACCGTTTTCATGTTTAGGTTTCATTCTGATTTCTCCTATATGGATACATGTAGTTGGAACTCTAAATCAAACACGGTTTGTGCTAGCTCTTTGAAACTTGGCACAATAATGTAGTTTCAAGTTCTATCGCTAGGTTTTGTGTGCTATTGAAGTAGCCCAAGCAGAGACTGACGAGAATCCCTTTCATTGAAAGGGGTTGCCAAGCTTCCAAAAAACTACGAGTTTACAGAAATCTCAGCAAATATTTTTTCACCCAATCTTGATGATACTTCCATTTAATGATCAGTACACCAATCCCACTTGGCTCACCAAATTTCGTTTTTCTATGTTAAACCGTTCGTTTGCAGTAACCGTTTTCATGTTTAGGTTTCACTCTGTTTTCTCCCTATATGGATACATGTAGTTGGAACTCTAACTCAAACACGGTTTGTGCTACCTCTTTGAAACATGGCACAATAATGTAGTTCCAAGTTCTATCGCTAAGGTTTGTGTGCTATTGAAGTAGGGCCCAAGCAGAGACTGACGAGAATCCCTTTCATTGAATGGGGTTGCCAGGCTTCCAAAAAACTGCGAGTTTCCTGAAATCTCAGCAAACATTTTTTCACCCAATCTTGATGATACTTCCATTTAATGATCAGTACACCAATCCCACTTGGCTCAACAAAATTTCGTTCTTCTAGTTTAAACCGTTCCTTTGCAGTAATCGTTTTCATATTTAGGTTTCACTCTGTTTTTCCTATATAGATACATGTATTTGAAACCTCTAAATCAAACACGGTTTGTGCTAGCTCTTTGAAACTTGGCACAATAATGTAGTTCCAAGTTCTATCGCTACGGTTTGTGTGCTATTGAAGTAGCCCCAAGCAGAGACTGACGAGAATCCCTTTCATTGAAAGGGGTTGCCAAGCTTCCAAAAAACTACGAGTTTCCTGAAATATCAGCAAACATTTTTCACCCAATCTTGATGATACTTCCATTTAATGATCAGTACACGAATCCCACTTGGCTCAACAAATTTCGTTCTTCTAGGTTAAACCGTTCCTTTGCAGTAACCGTTTTCATGTTTAGGTTTCACTCTGTTTTCTCCTATATGGATACATGTAGTTGGAACTCTAAATCAAACACGGTTTGTGCTAGCTCTTTGAAACTTGGCACAATAATGTAGTTCCAAGTTCTATCGCTATGGTTTGTGTGCTATTGAAGTAGCCCCAAGCAGAGACTGACGAGAATCCCTTTCATTGAAAGGGGTTGCCAAGCTTCCAAAAAACTACGAGTTTCCTGAAATCTCAGCAAACATTTTTTCACCCAATCTTGATGATACTTCTATTTAATAATCAGTACACCATTCCCACTTGGCTCACCAAATTTCGTTCTTCTAGGTTAAACCGTTCCTTTGCAGTAACCGTTTTCATGTTTAGGTTTCACTCTGTTTTCTCCTATATGGATACATGTAGTTGGAACTCTAAATCAAACACGGTTTGTGCTAGCACTTTGAAACTTGGCACAATAATGTAGTTCCAAGTTCTATCGCTAAGGTTTGTGTGCTATTGAAGTAGCCCCAAGCAGAGACTGAAGAGAATCCCTTTCATAGAATGGGGTTGCCAGGCTTCCAAAAAAACTGCGAGTTTCCTGAAATCTCAGCAAACATTTTTCACCCAGTCTTGATGATACTTCCATTTAATGATCAGTACACCAATCCCACTTGGGTCACCAAATTTCGTTCTTCTAGGTTAAACCGTTCCTTTGCAGTAACCGTTTTCATGTTTAGGTTCACTCTGTTTTTCTCTATATGGATACATGTAGTTGGAACTCTAAATCAAACACGGTTTGTGCTAGCTCTTTGAAACTTGACACAATAATGTAGTTCCAAGTTCTATCGCTATGGTTTGTGTGCTATTGAAGTAGCCCCAAGCAGAGACTGACGAGAATCCCTTTCATTGAAAGCCGTTGCCAAGCTTCCAAAAATCTACGAGTTTCCTGAAATCTCAGCAAACATTTTTTTCACCCAATCTTGATGATACTTCTATTTAAAGATCAGTACACCAATCCCACTTGGCTCACCAAATTTCGTTCTTCTAGGTTAAACCGTTCCTTTGCAGTAACCGTTTTCATGTTTAGGTTTCACTCTGTTTTCTCCTATATGGATACATGTAGTTGAACTCTAAATCAAACACGGTTTTTGCTAGCTCTTTGAAACTTGGCACAATAATGTAGTTCCAAGTTCTATCGCTATGGTTTGTGTGCTATTGAAGTAGCCCCAAGCAGAGACTGACGAGAATCAATTTCATTGAAAGGGGTTGGAGGCTTCCAAAAAACTGCGAGTTTCCTGAAATCTCAGCAAACATTTTTTCAACCAGTCTTGATGATACTTGCAGGTAGTGATCAGTACACGAATCCCACTTGGCTCACCAAATTTCGTTCTTCTAGGTTAAACCGTTCCTCTGCAGTAACCGTTTTCATATTTAGGCTTCACTCTGTTTTCCTCCTATATGGATACATGTAGTTGGAACTCTAACTCCAAACACGGTTTGTGCTAGCTCTTTGAAACTTGGCACAATAATGTAGTTCCAAGTTCCATCGCTATGGTTTGTGTGCTATTGAAGTAGCCCCAAGCAGAGACTGACGAGAATTCCCTTTCATTGAAAGGGGTTATCAAGCTTCCAAAAAACTACGAGTTCCTGAAATCTCAGCTAACATTTTTTAACCCAATCTTGATGATACTTCCATTTAATGATCAGTACACCAATCCCACTTGGCTCACCAAATTTCGTTCTTCTAGGTTAAACCGTTCCTTTGCAGTAACCGTTTTCATGTTTAGGTTTCACTCTGTTTTCTCCTATATGGATACATGTAGTTGGAACTCTAAATCAAACACGGTTTGTGCTAGCTCTTTGAAACTTGCACAATAATGTAGTTCCAAGTTCTATCGCTATGGTTTGTGTCCTATTGAAGTAGCCCCAAGCAGAGACTGACAAGAATCCCTTTCATTGAAAGGGGTTGCCAAGCTTCCAAAAAACTGCGAGTTTCCTGAAATCTCAGCAAACATTTTTTCACTCAATCTTGATGATACTTGCAGGTAGTGATCAGTACACGATCCCACCTTGGCTCACCAAATTTCGTTCTTCTAGGTTAAACCGTTTCCTTTGCAGTAACCGTTTTCATGTTTAGGTTTCACTCTGTTTTCTCCTATATGGATACATGTAGTTGGAACTCTAAATCAAACACGGTTTGTGCTAGCTCTTTGGAACTTGGCAAAATAATGTAGTTCCAAGTTGTATCGCTATGGTTTGTGTGCTATTGAAGTAGCCCCCAAGCAGAGACTGACGAGAATCCCTTTCATTGAAAGGGGTTGCCAAGCTTCCAAAAAACTACGAGTTTCCTGAAATCTCAGCAAACATTTTTTCACCCAATCTTGATGATACTTCTATTTAAAGATCAGTACACCAATCCACTTGGCTCACCAAATTTCGTTCTTCTAGGTTAAACCGTTCCTTTGCAGTAACCTTTTCATTTTAGGTTTCACTCTGTTTTCTCCTATATGGATACATGTAGTTGGAACTCTAAATCAAACACGGTTTGTGCTAGCTCTTTGAAACTTGGCACAATAATGTAGTTCCAAGTTCTATCGCTATGGTTTGTGTGCTATTGAAGTAGCCCCAAGCAGAGACTGACGAGAATCCTTCATTGAAAGGGGTTGCCAAGCTTCCAAAAAACTACGAGTTTCCTGAAATCTCAGCAAACATTTTTTCACCCAATCTTGATGATACTTCTATTTAATGATCAGTACACCCATCCCACTTGGCTCACCAAATTTCGTTCTTCTAGGTTAACCGTTCCTTTGCAGTAACCGTTTTCATGTTTAGGTTTCACTCTGTTTTCTCCTATATGGATACATGTAGTTGGAACTCTAAATCAAACACGGTTTGTGCTAGCTCTTTGAAACTTGCACAATAATGTAGTTCCAAAGTTCCATCGCTATGGTTTGTGTGCTATTGAAGTAGCCCCAAGCAGAGACTGACGAGAATCCCTTTCATTGAAAGGCGTTGCCAAGCTTCCAAAAATCTACGAGTTTCCTGAAATCTCAGCAAACATTTTTTCACCCAATCTTGATGATACTTCTATTTAAAGATCAGTACACCAATCCCACTTGGCTCACCAAATTTCGTTCTTCTAGGTTAAAACGTTCCTTTGCAGTAACCGTTTTCATGTTTAGGTTTCTCTCTGATTTATCCTATATGGATACATGTAGTTGGAACTCTAAATCAAACACGGTTTGTGCTAGCTCTTTGAAACTTGGCACAATAATGTAGTTCCAAGTTCTATCGCTAAGGTTTGTGTGCTATTGAAGTAGCCCCAAGCAGAGACTGAGAGAATCCTTTCATAGAATGGGGTTGCCAGGCTTCCAAAAAACTGCGAGTTTCCTGAAATCTCAGCAAACATTTTTTCACCCAGTCTTGATGACTACTTCCATTTAATGATCAGTACACCAATCCCACTTGGCTTACCAAATTTCGTTCTTCTAGGTTAAACCGTTCCTTTGCAGTAACCGTTTTCATGTTTAGGTTTCACCTCTGTTTTCCCTATATGGGATACAAGTAGTTGGAAACTCTAAATCAAACACGGTTTGTGTAGCTCTTTGAAACTTGACACAATAAATGTAGTTCCAAGTTTCTCGCTATGGTTTGTGTGCTATTGAAGTAGCCCAAGCAGAGACTGACGAGAATCCCTTTCATTGAAAGCCGTTGCCAAGCTTCCAAAAATCTACGAGTTTCCTGAAATCTCAGCAAACATTTTTCACCCAATCTTGATGATACTTCTATTTAAAGATCAGTACACCAATCCCACTTGGCTCACCAAATTTCGTTCTTCTAGGTTAAACCGTTCCTTTGCAGTAACCGTTTTCATGTTTAGGTTTCACTCTGTTTTCTCCTATATGGATACATGTAGTTGGAACTCTAAATCAAACACGGTTTGTGCTAGCTCTTTGAAACTTGCACAATAATGTAGTTCAAGTTCCATCGCTATGGTTTGTGTGCTATTGAAGTGCCCCAAGCAGAGACTGACGAGAATCCCTTTCATTGAAAGGGTTATCAAGCTTCCAAAAAAACTACGAGTTTCCTGAAATCTCAGCTAACATTTTTTAACCCAATCTTGATGATACTTCCATTTAATGATCAGTACACCAATCCCACTTGGCTCACCAAATTTCGTTCTTCTAGGTTAAACCGTTCCTTTGCAGTAACCGTTTTCATGTTTAGGTTTCACTCTGTTTTCTCCTATATGGATACATGTAGTTGGAACTCTAAATCAACACGGTTTGTGCTACCTCTTTGAAACTTGGCACAATAATGTAGTTCCAAGTTCTATCGCTATGGGTTTGTGTGCTATTGAAGTAGCCCCAAGCAGAGACTGACAAGAATCCTTTCATTGAAAGGAGTTGCCAAGCTTTCCAGAAA